>NW_019154121.1:31408129-31471576 GCF_002288905.1 Enhydra lutris kenyoni
CCCCCCCCCCCCCCCCCCCCCCCCCCCCCCCCCCCCCCCCGTGTTCCAGCCGACCCTGCGCTGAAAGGAGGGGTCCAGCGGGAGGAAAAAACTGTTGCTGGTTGCTAGTCAGGTGTTAAGAATCCCGGAAGAAACGAAAATTCATACAAAACACTCAAAAAGAAGTAAAGAAAGTGAACTCCCCTCGTTGGCATAGTGATCGATTTAAAATAACATGATTCTTTCCTTTCCTTTCTTTTTGTGGAATGAAGAAAACAAACAAAACTTCTAAGCCCTGTTAACCACCAGCTTTAAGAGAAAAGAATGAGCCCCGATTGACATCCGCTGGAGAGGGAGTCTGAGCCGCTGCCCTGCTCCAGACCTGGATGGGGGGCCTCAACCCCTCCACTTCTGGGTCCCTGCACCCCAAGGCTGAGCAACTTGAACTACATGTGCTTTCCCCAAATTTCGTCCGGGGGCTGGGCCCTGCAGAGAGCCCTCGACTAATTAGAGGCGTCCTGTCAGTCTTGACTTGGAATTGAAAGAAAATAATGCTGAAATATTTATGACTTTGACATTTACCGTCAGGCGTCTTTTAAAAGCGGAACTGTACAGTGGCAGAGAGGTCACCCAGGCACGCTGGTAGCTGTGCACCCCAGGAGGTAGGAGACACATACACACACAAGCACTTAATGCCAAGTTCCAGATGCAGGAAAAGTATGGTTTTCAAAAATAATCAGGAATAATTAAGTCAACTTTATATCAGGTTAGATGTATCCTGACAGTACACTGCGGTATAACATTGCATACTTCTCCCACTCAACCTCTGCCACCTGCAACTCCTTGAATTTAGAATGTAAAATACTGCCGAAGCTGTGACTTAAGATAAATGTGACCACAGAGACAATTTGCGGAATTGCTCTTAGGAATTAGAAACTACAGACGTTGTCCTGACCTATTTAAACTATTTTGATCTGTGCTCGTAAGTGAAGGTGCATGGGGCTTTCTTTACATTATCTTCTGAGCCATTTATGGCAAAATATCTTCAAAACTTTTTTTCTTTAGCTGTCCATGTGGTAAGCTTAAAAGAAAAGAGAGAGAGAAAAAAGAGAGAACATTTTATGCCCTGACTTGGTTTGGAGAACTAAGGCAGCCACACAAACACAAAACTTCACGGTAACAAATATTTGGGGACCGTAGCAACAGTGAGCAATTTCCAAGCCTGTGAACCGTGAACAACAGCACCCCATGCCCAAGCCACTGACTTCAATTTTAAAACACACTTGCATCCAAAACTTATGGTCACAGGCATTTAATTTCATTACTGTGAAACTTCTAATCTGTGCATGTTTCATTTGTTTCCTTCCAAGGACTTGGTTTTGCAAACCCAGCTTCACCCTGTGCCCCTTGACCTGTGACTGCCCCAATCCCCTTGCCTGTAAAATTTAGAATTCGATTTTAGAGACTATTAATGAGTTGCTTTAATGAATCTGTCTTTGCTTTCCCAGATGAAAAATTTTAGAATTATTTGGAAATTTTGTGCTCGATTTACTAAAATGGACTTACTAAAATGTGGTAACTATGTAAAGCCGCTCAAAAATGTTCATAGTTTTCAGGCTATGGGAATGACCAAACTTAAAAATATGGGGGAGGGTGGTGTCTTAAAATATTTTAAAAGTATTTTTTTAAAGCTGTTAACTGAACTATTTTTAATTTGGAATTTGCCACAGAATTCTCATAAATGAGAGAAGTCAGGCGGAAATAATCATGTATTAATTCTCTGCATTACAAAATCTTTTCAGAAGCTATTATCAGAGCAAGAGGCATTTCGGTCTGAATCCAGGGTGGGAGAAATCCTTTGTGCAAGTGAAAGCCATTGTTCGTGGCACAGATGAAATTGTACTTGCAAATCTGCCATTCAAGTAGCCCCCCCCCAAAAAAAAGCCTATATAGGCTAGAGAAAAGAATGTCCAAGAAATAATTATTCTTAAATGAAAATAAGCGGGGATACCCTGTTTGAAAATAAGCCACTTGTTTATTTTTTTCTGGCAAAGACACAAAAATAAATATGCAAAAGATAATAAATTATCTATTTACCAGCTTTAAGCGCTCCTAGAACATCAGTTTTGGGGAACTCCTCTGTTTTAAGATGTCACGGAAGATTTACGATATTTATGTTTAAAGGGGGAAGGCTACGGTTGTGTGAACTGATTTCTGGTAGAGCTGGATCCGTAGCAAACTGTCTCGGGGAGAACAGAGGCCGACCAGCTGAGAGCAGACCGGGAAGGACCGGCCCCCCAAGAGAAATCCTGCCCCAGCCTCCTTTCATATTCTCCACCTGCGTTCTCACTACAAACGGACTCACGCTCGGCCAACACACTTGATGCGCCCGCTCCCGACCCGTGTTTTCTGCGTGCAAATCGGTCCCCGAGGCCTGCTCTGACACTCGCGCGCCTCCTCGGTCAGGTGTTTTCCCAGACGCCGTGGTCTCGAAGAAGGAGCTCTCCCCGCCAGAACCAAACCCTCTCCAGGACTGGAGTTTTCCCCACCCTCCTCGTCCTCCTCCAAGGCTGAGAGGCTCCATCCCGAGCTCCACCGGCGCCGCGGTCAGGACCCCGCGGTGGCGCTTGCTCCTTGGAGCGCAGGTCTGTTTCGGAGCCCCAGCCTGGCTGGACCGGTCGCGGGCTTTCTCACCTCCCCGGCCGGGTCCCCCGCTCCCTCATTTACAGGAGCCCGCGGGTGTCCGAAAGGTCAGGCTGAAGGGGGGGACAGGCCGCAGCGCCCGGGGCGAGGGCTCCTGGGGGCCGCGAGTACTCACAGCACTGAGAGGTTTCCAAGAGGTCCCGGCCCCCTTCCCCAAGGGGACAATGCCGTGGCCCAGCCTCCCCGCAGCAAAGCGCGCGGGCAGCGGGGCACCGGTTGAGGTCCCCAACGACGCCCGCATCCATCCACCCGGGACCGCACAGGTTCCCCGCGCACGTCTCTGCGGCGCTCCCCCCGCCACAGCCACCCCCTTCTCCGGAGCCAAATGGGTGTGCTTGGTTGGGTGGGGGGCGTTTCCTCTCGGGTTGATAAAAAGGAGCGAGCTTCCCTCCCCCTCCCGCACACAAACCCTAACCTCCTGGCACTTTCCCTCGCCTCTAAATTCGGGGAGCGCTGACTGGGCAGAGACCACGTGGACACGCTGCGCCCGGGACCCCAGGCAGAGAGGCTCCAGCGGCCGAACAAGGGCCGCGGTCTGCGGATTCGGCTGGGGAACTGGAACCCAGAGCGGGAGCACGCGCAGGGGCAGGAGGCTGGTGGCAAGGCCGGAACAGCAGGGCCAGCCCGCGGGGACTTGCGCGGGGAGGGTCCTCGCTGCCCTCGGGGTGTGCGTTTCGGGGCCTTGGCGACTGTGACAGAGAAGCCCCCAACCGTCCAGCGTGCAGCGCGGCCAGTCCAGCGCACTGGTGACACAAAAGGGCGGGAGACTCTTTCCGGCCCCCAAAGCCAATTCTGCTGTGGTCTCAACCCCTAATTTTGGGGTCCGCCTGACTGCCTCGAGTGGGACTTCTCTAGAACCTGGAAGGAGGCTACAGTTCGGAACCACACAGGTAGTGAAGGCAGGCAGGAAATGAAGTCCCTCCTTCAGAAGTTTCTCTCCGCGAGCACGCGGCCGCCTCACCTCGGGGGGCCGAGAAAGCGCAGGTTCCGTTTGGGGGAGGGGAGACGGCGAGTCCGAGGCGCTTCTCCAACGGGCCGGGGTGGGGGGTGCTCAAAAGATCCTGCGATCTCACCCACGGCCTCACCTGCCCCTCGCTGGCTCCTCCCTGCGTACCCATCCCGAGCCCCTTTCCCGAAGCACTCCGAAGGCGAAGGCGCGCTCCCGGACCGAGAGAAGGCGGTGAAGAGCGCTCCAAAATGGGCTGGAGGAAAACATCCCCGCGCTGGCTCCCCTCCATCCTGGCTGCTCATCTCTCAGCTTCCGCTCCTTTTCCCACACCCCTGCACATCAGCGTGCGCTCCACCACCCCCCCCTCCCCACGCCCCTCTCTTTCCACGGTCTGAACTGCCCGGGTGCCTGCGGAAAGTCCAAGAGTGAGGGCCCCAGCCCAGCCCTGCCAGTGTCCAAGGGGCCCCGGGGGGTGGGACATCTGCCACCCCTCTCAATCACCACCAGCTGGGTCACCCTGAGATGTCCAATCCAAACCCATTGGGGGATGATCTCAGACCTCTCCCGCCAGCCAGAGGCTTTGACAGGTGTCCTGCTTCGAATCTGAGTCGGCCCCTGCATTGGGCTTTCCGACGTCCGGGTTGCCCATCCAAGCCCCAACGCGCACCCTCCATCCTCCCCAAGGTCTGGTTCCGCGCCCTGCCACCTACCCGCCTGGCGGTGCCCTCGGTGGATCCCTCCTGCTTCCTCCCTCCCCCACCGCAACCCCTCTCCTTTTTCCTGCAACCGTACCGGTGCCCGCGCCCCGGCCCCGAGCTCCCGGTTACCTGCGGAGGGGCCGGCGCCCAGCGCCCAAGCCGGAGAGGGGGGCGGCGTGCGCCGGGCCGAACAGCCTCGGGGCGCGGCGGCCTCGGGCAGCTGCGGCGCCATCACCACCGCTAGTCGTTTCCCTGCGCCTGAGCCACAGACGAGTGGGTCCATCCCGCTTCTGACCACAAACTTCTCGGGAGGCCGGCGTAGACAAAGGTGCCGTGCGCTGTGGCTCCAGCGGCGGCTGCGGCACCGGCTCGGAGCCCGCGGGCGCCGGCCGCTCTGCGCGGTCGCTCCGCCTGGCTCCGAGCGCGCCGCTCTGGCCCGGCCCCCGGGGCGAGGCGCTCGGAGCCGGGGCGCGGCGAGGACGGGCGCGGGGCCGACGCGGGACAGTCCCCGCAGGGCCACCGGCCGCGCGCGCAGCTCCATCCAGCGCGGCCGCCGCGCCCCGCCTTATATCCGGCCCGGCGCGCACCCGGCCCGCGGCGGCGCGGCTCGCGGCCCAGCCACCGGTTGCTATAGCGATGTCCCCCCCCCCCCCACATGTTGCTGACAGCAATTGGCTAAGGGGCCGCGGCTCTCCGAACACCCTCTCCCGCCCGAGACTATGAATGGACATCGGCTTTGTCAGTCATTCGTACAGCGCCCGGGCCTTCGCCGGCTCTTTCTTTTCAGCCGTCCTCCCTTCCACCGCTCGAGTGCACTTCAAACCCGGCAAGTTCAGGGTAGTGCTCAGGGGAGAGGGGGACGCGGCAGGGACGGCCAACCCGCATGGCCTTACTGCGACCTCTGTTATGGGAAGGGTGGGGGTGTCAAAACTCTGCAAGAGGAAAATTTATGGCAAATTGTTCTTTTGAGTTAGTTTTCCCACTTTTGGCTTGGGGGGGGGCTCTTGCTTTTTTTCCCAATCAGAGCAGGCCAATTACGCTGGTAAAACCAGCGAGTAAATGCCCTAGCTGACCCTCCCCCTTTTATTCTCCAGCGCTTTGGTCTCCAGTTCGTGTACAAAGCGCATTGCCGGTTGCAGGAAGGACTGAGAACCCAGCCACCTCTTCACCCAGGCGCGCTGCAGGTCTCCAGACCCGAAGCTGGCCTGAGGCGGCAGTGAAACCGTGAATCCATCTGCCTTCTTGCCTCCCCGGGTCAAAGGCCCAGCCTGGACCACTGCCTCGGAAGCAAATGGAGCGTAGGGGTGTCGCAGGGCTGTACTCCAGTCGCTGGCTCTCCCCAAGCTCCCTGACCCTGCTGGAGTCTGGGGGGCGACCAGGCCTGCTGGGCCCTGTGATTGGCTTCCCGCAGCCGATCGGCCAACCCATCGTGCTCCCCTGGCCCTTCTCCCCACCCCCCACATTCTTTCTCTCCGAGCCCTGGCCCCCAGTCTCAGCTACAGGTTGGGGCACCCCGGTGCGCTCCGCCCCAGGCGAGCAGCAGAGAACCGAGAGCTGAAACCCAACATCTGTGTGTACAATGCGTTCTCCGAGGCCCACAGCTGCAGGAACAAGAGGAAGAAAGAAAGGAGCGGGGAGAGACCTTGTCACATGCAGATGACAGTCTGCGCGGGGCTCTTTAGTTTCTCCTTTTCTGGAAACCCTGGCGCCCTCCTCCCAGTCCCCCTCTCCCACTGCCTCACCATTGTTCCTGCGCTCGGGACAGCTGGAGACGGCAGCCCGCGCGGAGCAGGGCGGCCCCTCCTAACCCGACGCCCCTCCCGGCCCCCAGCCGGCGCCCCCACTCCGGCCCCTCCAGGGCAAACTGCACCCCCCACCCCCAGTCCCCTCGGGCCTGCCCGGGCGGAGCTTGCACCGCGGCCCTTCTCCACGCCTCCCCTCAGGCGCTGCCCCCAAGACCTGCCCCGCCCTCACTCTTCTCTCGGGAAACGCCTGGGGCCGGGGCTCAGGGGAAGGGGTCGTCAACAGACGTGAGTCGAGCGCCTGCTTGCCTCTAAAAGTGTTCTAAGGACTCGCTTCCAATGACCAAGGCCTACCCCGAATTCTGCTTTGATTTGGAATTTGCAGTGGCCGGGAGCCCGGCGTTTCACCGAGCCCCAGGGCAAAGAGGTGACGCCTCCATCAACCGCTCCCGCAGGCCCAGGTGGCGGAGCTTCAAGAAGCGCAAGGGGACAACGAGGTCCGGCGGAGGCCGAAGGGGGAGACTTGGGCTTCTCTCCAGTTACCCACCCCGCCGTGTACCCGGAGCCCTCATACACCCAATAGGTCGGGAGGCGGTAAATCACCTGGGCAGGGCCTGCAAACCGCCCCCCACCCAGCAAACGGGAGGGGGCTCGGCGGTGGGCCCTTCCCTCCGCCTGCCCCGCTGGGCCTCCGGGTAGTCCAGGCCCAGAGACCTGAGCCCCGCGCTGCGCCTTGGGTCACTCTCTGCGGGTCCTCCTCGGGCAAAGACCTGATTGGTGGTGGTCCTGTCCCTCCTCGCTGTCCTCCTCGGGGCGTGGGGCCACCCGGGAGCCTGGCCTCGGCCTACTGCTCCAGCCTCTGGGGCGACCCCTGGCCCAGAGCGGGGAGGGGAAAGAGGAGAGGAGGGGTTGCAGGCAGGGGCCGAGGAGGAGGCGGGAGGGGCCCCGGAAGCTCCGGCGGGGCGAGAGGGGAGGTCGGCGGAGAGGGAGCGCAGGCAGGGAAGGGAGGCCTGGAGGAGGGGACCTGTCGCCCTCAGCCTCTCTGGTAACCGGCCTCTCCATAGCAACGGCTTGCGCGCGCACGCCTGTGTGTGTGTGTGTGTGTGTGTGTGTGTGTGTACGCGCGCGTGTGCAGAGTTCCTGCGCCTCCCCAATCCTGGGTGGGGGTCTCAGAACGGGGGGCGGATGGCAGGGAAGGCCCCTCCAGGACCAGACGCCAGCCTCCAAGGTGCCAGGGTCGCCGCGCGGGGCACCGGGCGGGGCGCGGGGTGGAGGGGAAGCTCTCAGGCCCCGCGCTTGGCGGAGGGGCACCGGGGCGTTCGGCTTCGTCGCCGGGGCCGGCCCGAGGTGGTCTCCGGGCCCTGGGACCTCGGCAGAGTGACGCTGACGACGCGTCCACCGGAGACTCAGAGCGCGGCGGGGAGGACTCGGGCCGGGAGGCCGTGGCGGCTGCGCCCGCATCCTAGGCCCGCTGGAGCCCAGGCAGCCGCCGGGACCCGCGCGCAGGCTGGGGGAGCGCCCGGCCGGGCTCGCTGGGGCGGGAGGGGAACCCGCGGCGGCTCCCAGTCCGCCGCCAGGCGCACGGAGGCTCCGGGAACCCGCCGCTGGCCCGGCCAAGCGCGCCGCAGGCCGGGCGGGCCCCGAAGACGCGGCCGCCGCCACCCCCCACGCCGGCCGCCCGGGGCGGGCACGCCCCCTCGCCTTCCTCCCCGCCAGCGCCGGGAGCCACGAGCCCGAGTGGGGGTCCTGGGGCGTCCAGCCCCTCAGTCGCCGAGGTGGCCGGCGCCCCAGGCGGCCACCCCGGCTCTACCGCGGCGAGGGCAGGTGCCCGGCTGCGTCCCGCAGGGGCCCTAGGGGGGCCGGAGTGTGGGCGACCCCGGGGAGAGCTGGAGCCGGGCAGACTGTCGCTTACAAACATGACATGACCTGGTCAGTAAGTACAGATGCATTTATTTTACGTGGCTGCTTTCTCCCTTGTCCCAGAGGCTTCACTTCCAACATCGAAGCACCACATTCCCGATTTAATCTGAATTTAATGACCCACCTGTGTCTCCGAGCTTTCGGAAGCACGAGGGGCCGCGGGGGCTCCAGCCCCTTCCGGCCGCTCGGTGGATGGTTCCATGGGCCTTCAGCCCCGGACGCCCGCGGGTTTCCTCCCCGACGCCTCGGCGCGCACACACCGTGCGCTCTTTTCGGGCCGCCTCCGCCGCCCTCGCCCCGCCGCCCCTCCCCCAGGGCGCGGCCGACCTCCAGCCCCGCTGTTCCCCGCCGGCAGCTGAAACCCGGGAACTCGCGACAAGAGCGTGTTTGTGCGTTAGGTGCTGATCCTTTCAGGCTAGTGTTTCAGAAACTGATAAATGAACCCGCCAGATTCTCATTCTCTTTTCCGTTATTTTAAAATCCTTTCTTATTTCCAGGGCAGGCAGGAAAAATGTATCTTTTAATTCCTGAAAATGCCTTAGGAAAGTGTCTTTCAGTAATGTGAGACTAGAGTCAGTGAGTATCTCGAAGAATGAGTGATGTTAGGTGGGTTTTTTGTTTTGTTTTGTTTTGTTTTTTGCTTTTTTTCTTTTATCGTGAGAGCTTAGATCTCATTTAATAATAAATTTCAATTTTCGGTTTCAGTGACATTTACAGAGAAAACTTTTAAACGTGATGAGGAATGGTTTTGAGAGTCACGTTCATGGCAGTCATTTATACGTGAAAAATGAGCACCTTATTCAGACAGAAGTTAGGATTGTTTGGCTGATGAATAAAAAATATAGGCTATGTAAAATTCCCCAAGATCTACCAAATACCTACACAATATAAATAGTTTGAAATGATTTGTGATTCTGCAAAGACTTCTTTAAAAGATCAGTTCACATTTGTTATGTGTAAAACCTAATGTTCTGTGATGAAAAAAACTCATTTTCAATTTAGGAAACACCAAGCTATTGAACTATTGTATATCACATATTGAAGTGATTAGGATAAATTTGCAATGTACTAAGTTACCAAAGAAAATGTATTTTTAAACAAAATAGAGAAAGACTGTCATGGGAAACAGGATTATTATAAAGTAAAACAACACATAGTTCAGGAATTTAAAAAAATATGGTTAGATAGAAAATGATAAAAAAAAATACACCTTCTGGGATACCTGCTTGATTTCAGAAAATCTAAACTAATTTTGTTTTGAAAATAAAACAATAATTTGTAATAATGGTATGCAAACTATATTTAAAATACTTCTGATTTGTAAATCTATTTATAAAAGTGACTTTAAATTATAAAAATGGTATTAGGTCCCTTTGAATATTATCATTATGTGCATATGGTATTTTCATACATAGTAGAATGTTAACATAAATTTCAAAAATATCAATGAGTGAATTTTGAAAAGCAAGATGTTTTGATTGGTCAACCGCCTTGTGAAACATAGTGATTGGCCTTGCGATAATTTAAAAAGGAAGATACTTGCATAGGTAAGATTCCAGATTGAAATTAATTGTCAGTAAAGAGCTGTTTTCAAGGACCATATCTGTAAGGCTTTAGACACTACTGACAAGTCCTTATTTGTCATGAAAGAAGACACATGCTCTGTGGGGAGAAGCCCTGGGTGCTGGGACCGTGTGACCCCCTCCCCCATGCTAGAGGCCAGGACAAGCAAATTCGGCCACTGGGACAGTCTTTTAGAGAAGGCTTTGTTGCATTCCTTACGTTACCGGCTTGAAGAAATTCCTATAAAGTTGTTGCCCTCACTTTAAAATTGAGAGGCTGAGAAATAGTAAAATTATTGGTTCAAATATTTTACCTTCTTTCAAGAAAAAAAATGTGAATTCTGTACTCTAAACAGAAAAATACAGTCTTTTTTTGGGGGGGGTGAAAAATAATTACCAAATTACTCAGCTTTTGTTATCAGTTCTCATGCTGGCTCACATTGACTTAGAAGTTTCAAAATCCCAAAATAGGAACACTTTTAAGAAATACAGTCGGTACCTCTCCAGTGGCCTGATAGGAAACTATTTTACGAAGAACCAAAAAATGTACTTTAGTCAAAGAGATTTATTCCTGAAGGACTGGTTAACAAATATGTAGGGAGTCTCAGACTTCCTCTTCCCGACTTTGAAATGATAGCCCCATAAGAAGAACCCCCCCCCCCCCGAGACTTAAGGAGGTTCTCCTCGAGGGATCCGGCAGCCCGGCTGCTCCCAGGGACAGATATTTGCAGACAGCCTCCCTGCAGGTTAATCTGGTGTTTATCCTCCAGGTTCTAGAATCTAGAGAGTGTATCACTTTCAGTCTACCTTGTTGGAAAGATTGAACCTTGGTGATTTGGACAATAACGCCGTAAAACACAGGTTTACTGGTTGGCGCTCGCGGACTTGGTCTATGCACAGGATGTTCGTGATGAGAGTTTATTCTTCACAAAATGCAGCTAAAATTCCTTAGAGTGCATGTTTGTAGGAAAGACTCATTTTGTGAACAAGAACCTAACCTTTTTGCCATCATCTCAGATGACAGGAAACAAAATGCTGTTGTGGAGAATACCCAGCTTTGCTCTGTTTTTCAGCCAAAAAGTGTTCCATAAATTCTGTCAGTTGCATGCTACTGGTCCATATAATTGGAAACCGTTTTCCTTGAATTCGTTTGGAGTTAAAAGTAGAACAACAGTTCAAGCAATGTTTACTGCACAATTGTATCATTCAGCTTTGCGCCGTTTGCATATACTTTGAAGAAAAACTCTGAGGTCTGCTTTTCTGTGTGGAGATGGGTTCGGGTTAAATGACGGAGCAGCCCAGCCTGACAGCACTTGCACTGGTGTCTGGAGTCTCTAGAAGAGGGTCACTGTAGAGGGTCGGGTGTTTCCTGATTTCGTATTACAACTATGTGTGCATGTGCTTAGCTCTAACGGGGACACGAGTGCTAGAAGCAGCTGGTTGCTTTTCCTTCTTGACATAACATGGACCAATCCCAGAAGGTTCAAGGTTGGCCCATCACGCTCCAAAAAACTCGGTAAGGGTACTTCGGAATTCCATATGAATTCAGCCCTGGCTACAAAATAGCCAACTGAATAAAAACTAGTCCTATCCTCTCTATAGACGCATGGCACTGTAGCTAGTATGGTCCGAAATTAGCAGATAATCTTCAGTCTGACTTTAAATTTCTTATAAACCTACCTGATACACGTATCCTGCTATCTTTCAACTCAAACACTTTAGAAGCTTACTATATGTTCACCCCAGCCTTCTTCCATCGTATCTAAAATTCCCATTTAGACTTATCTGGAATACGCCCAAACGAAACTAGAAATCTAGTCTTACATTTTCTAATGATGTTTTACTTCTCGCCCCTCCAAACTCTATGACCTAACCTGATCACCCCATTTCCTCATCCTTATCTCTGATGACTCTTGAGTATTTTATTTTTATTTCTTCTCAGAGAGTGAGCGAGCGGCACACATGCTAGCGGGGGATGGGGAGAGGAAGAGCGAGTGAGGGGGAATCTCCAGCAGACCCCCCGCTGACACAGAGCCCGACACTGGGCTCGTTCGCCCGACACTGAGATCATGATCTGAGCAGAAATTGAGTCGGCCACTCAACAGCCTGAGACACCCAGGCGCCCCTCTTGAGAATTAAAAAAATAAAATAAAATAAGCCTTTAAAGAAAGATCACTTCCTACCACTAAGAATATTTCCTGAGAGGCCATTTCACACGAGTGATGGCCAACGTGCGGCAAGCCATGACGGCCTGGCAGGAAGAAGGGGGCAGCTTCTCCAGGAGGCAGGCAGGGGGCGACACTTCTGTGGTCTCAGCGTGATCAGATGATACCCGTTACCCTTCGTCTTGGCCTTCTCAGACCTACCTGAATGTCCACCTTCTTTGTGGCAGTGCTGGAACCTTCCCTGCTCTTTGCCCTCCACTGGTCAGTTCCTGTTGCTCTGGGGCCACGACTGGTCTGCCCCTACTCGTGTTTCCCCCTGCCCGTGCTGGCTTGCCTGGGGGCCATCCTGGTCTTCTCACAGTCCCCATCCCGATCCACTGGACCGACTGCCTTGCTCTCACTACCAACCCCACGAAGCCTTCCTCAGGTCACCCGAAGGCTGGCTCCCCTTTCTCCCGCCAGCGCCGCACACGAGCCTGCTTCTAGAGCACCCGTGCTCCTCGGCGCCCCACCCTGGGAGCCCCGGCTGGCTGGCCGCTGTGGGGGCTGCCCTCGGCTCTTATCCGGGGGAAGCTGAGCCCTTGGGCTTCTTGGCTCAGAGTCTTTCCCTCACCTGAAACCCAACACCTCGTCCCTTGCCTTCAGAGTATTTGAATGTTCCAGATGCGTCCTCCTCTCACGTATATGCACACGCACTTTCACACTGGCGCACACACCACCTACACACAAGTGAACCGTTCACTCTCTCTCATACACACACCCTACCACTAAATGCACAGACCCCATCGTGTCATTCTCCCCCAACGCACGTGTACCATCTCGTACGGCCCACACGTCATCACACGGCACCTGCCATCTACGTGCATGTGAACACGACCTCGCACACGAACCACGTGACACACACACACACACACCGTCTCACACATGAGCACACACCATCACGCACATACACACGCTGTGAACACAGAATGTCCACACACAGCACACACAGCACACACCTCTGTGCCCATCATCTCACACACACCTCTCACGCACATTGAACACACATGTGCCAACTTTTGCACGTGTGGAGAAGAGAACGAGTTTCCTGAATGTGGCTGCTGTGCCGTGGACCCCATCTGCCACGTTCCTGTGCACGTCCAGTGAAAGGCGCGCGGACACCCCACGGCTCGCGCGCTCATTCCCGGCTTTGCAGACGACAGAACCAGGCTGAGCCCCCAGGCCAGTCAGTGCCGGGACCTTGACAGTCACACACACACAGTCTGGGGGAGAATCGGTGTCTGCCTCAGCCTTGCGGGAGCACCAGGGAAGCCGTGAGCAGCTCCGGGACAGGCTGTGCTCCTGAGTCCCGCTGAGACCCTCCAAGCGTCCCCCCAAAATAGCAGCAGTTCTTTGTACTCGGGTAACAACTTAGTAATAATAATTGTGTTTGCAAAAGACACCTGGCTTTTATTCTCTGTATCGGTTCTACACATACGTGGTTTCAAGAACTGATCTCTGTGGAATGAATGCAACTAGGTACCACCCAGGAAACACACTTGTGCCGTCCACTCCACGTCACCGACGCCTCGTGCCCCTGCCCTGTCGAGCCAGCCTGCAGAGTGGCCACTGCTGGAGCCCCATCTCTGGGAGGGGGTGCTCATCCACGAGATGAGGATGGGGTGTCCAGAGGAAATCCAAGGGCCCCTTACACCTCGAGCTGCTATTCTGTTTTTATTTTTGTTTTTTTAAAGATTTTGTTACTTGTCAGAGAGAGAGAGAGAGAGAGCACAAGCAGGGGGAGCATGAGGCAGAGGGAGACGCAGGCTCCCCGCTGAGCACGGAGCCCAACGCGGGACTCGCTCCCAGGACCCAAGATCATGACCTGAGCTGGAGGCAGATGCTTCTCCGACCGAGCCCCCCAGGCACCTCCCGGGCTGTTATTTTGTAATAAGACTGGTCCTGAGGGACGGCTGGTGATGGAACTCTTTGTGCAAAGCCTTAAACTAAAATTAAGGAAAAGAATATAACAGCTTTTACATTCTGAATCTATCACAGAAAGTCTGGAAAATGGGAGAACCTAAAATAGTCCTAAGTTCGGCCTGTGGCAAAGCGACTGGGCTAATCTGGGGGTGCGGGGTTGCAGTGGATGGGGTGGTAGGTCAGCCTGAGGTGGGCTGGACCGGGCGATGGATCCCGTGGACAGAAGACGGCCAGGTGACAGAGGTCCCTCCCAGGATTCGGTCCCAGAGCTTTCCTCTGCGGGAAGCCGGCCTCGTGCTGTTACTGACTCTCCTTGCCTTGTGTGCTCCGGCGTTCTTTCCACGGAAGCGCATGGAAATTCTGTTTCCAGACAAACGCTGAGGCTGTCCTTTAACACATTCGGTTCAGTAATAAAAATACAAGGGAAAAAGTTTTCCCCGATACAGGGAGCACGCATGCACACATCCGAGTCCGCAGGCCGCGCGTGGACTGTCCGACCCCTGCTTGGCGGGGCCTGGGGGGGCCTGCGGGGGGCTCTCCTGCTCCCTTCACCTGCGGGTCCAGCACCTCCTCCGGGGGTGGGTCGCCTGCCCAGCGAGAAGGAGAAGCCACACTCAGACCTCCCAGGAGAGCGCAGGACCGGCAGGAACCTGGCGTCTGGTGCGGTGGGGACACTTGGAGATTTCTGCGGGCTACCGGGCCCACTCTGTCCCTCTTGCACTTCCCAGGGCAGAGTCGTGTTGGTTTGGAATTGAGACATGGGACTCCTGGAGTACACCCCCCACCCCCCACCCCCACGCCTGTGGTGGAGGAACAGCACTCACGCCTGGGAAGCCCCTGCAGCGACCGCGGGGCAAGTAGAGCATCTCCCCCCGGGTGTGCAGCAGGGACGCAGCGCCAGTCCATGGTGAGGGCCCTCACACCGCCGGCCTCCCTGTTGGGCATGTGTCCGACCAGGTGTGGAGAAACCAGACAGCTCTCGTGCCTCCTCACGTGCAGACGTGGGGCCTCCCCGTCTTCAGCCTGGCGCCCCGAGCCGCCCGGCGTTCCCAGGGACCGGCCTCGCCTCCGCTGACACAGGGCCGATCGGCGTTATGGACTCACCGGAGGGCCGTGCGCACCGGACGCCGACGGGCCGCGGCGATGAGAAACAGCTGTGCCCACCGGCGCGACGGCAGCCGTGCTCAGTCTCATGTGCAGCACCCACAGCCGCGCACGACGCCTCCTCGAACAGCGTCAGAGGGAGACCCTCTGCCTCTCCAACGAGTGTCGAGAGATCTGACACCTTTGATTTTTATCCGCGAAAGAAAACCCTGTGGTTACCCAGTTTCAGCAAATGTCACCCAAAAGGTGGGACCACCTACACTCCCTAAGAAACCACGAGGGAAGTGGCGGGTCACCAACGGCCGGGCTCCTGGGGAGAAGATCATGGGGGGACGGGCTCCCCCTGAGAACGGGTCCTTCACGCACGCTCGCACCTCGGACGTGGTTCCTTGTGGGGAAAGGCGTGTCTCCCTGTCACCTGATGCTCCTCTTCCTTGCCCTTCAGAGCGGGCTAGGGAGGGGCCCGGCCCTCCTCCACGCACCACGGAGACCAGCCCAGGGCTCCCGTTGTGCAGGCAGCGGTCACAAACCACAAGGACTGGGCCGCGACCCTGGCAGATGGCGGGTAGATGACAGAGTCTGTCCGGGCTGGCTCTCCGCCAAGCTGGGGAGCTGGGGAGTTCCCGAGATGGGGAGGCTCATCACCTTCAGTCCCCCCTGAAGTGGCCATAGCCGGGGCGGGCCCCACGTGCGCTCGGGGTGGTGTGAAACCGCGCAAGTGCCCCAAGGGAGCTCTCTGCCTTTACACGTCTTACAGCAATTCAGTCTTCTGCGTTTGACTGAACCAGGAAGGTGGCTGGTGACCGCTAATTCTCTCCATGGGACTTCCAAGCGCGTAAACCAAAGAATGCAATATAATCACCCACAGACACGATTTCTTTATCCTTCGTATCAGGCATAAGACGGGCCACAGTTGACACTTAAGAACAAACCGGGTAGGGCTCGATGAAAGTATCTCAGGAGCTCGAAACCTTCTTGCATTTAGTTTGCTCTGCCGGAGTCTGGCTATCCCACCTTGTCTGAGCGGAGACTGTCACCTGCCAGCGACACCCTTCCAGGGCAGTGAGAGTCCACCTGGGGCCGGACGCCGCGATCCCGTCCCTCCCCAGCAGATGCGAGCCTGTCAGAGCAACTGTGGCCCCCACTCCCCTGGTGGGTGGGCGCCACGTGCCCCGGGGACACGCAATCTGGCGCTGCTCAGGCTGGCTTGCCGGCCACATGTGACCCTCCCGCGGTCTCGGCTTGAGGGAGGTGGCGAGCTCGGGCCTTACGGTAAGAGGACACCGCTACGTCCACCTTCTGTTCAGAATACGGGCGCGCTGTCCACAAGGAGCGGCTTACTTCTGTTTCCAAGAAAACCGCAAATAAGACTTCGGCCTCTGACCGTCATTTCAGCACCCCCCACCCCCCCGCCCAAAGTAAGGAAAGCCTGGGCCCCGCGAGGAAGCTGCAGACTGGGAAGGGGCCGCAGTGGATGCTGTGGCTGAATTCGTCAGCCGCCCGGAGCTGCAGGGACACAGAGCTTCACGCGGGTTCCTCCGTGCGGGCAGCCATGTGCGCCGGGAGCCGAGGGTTGACACACCTGCAGCCCCTGCTGCTCGGGTTCACCCTGATGTGCGGGGACTTTGGGCGCCCCCGGGGCAGGACGCCGCCGCCGCTCACTGGCCTGGGAGGTTCTCAAAAGCTAGAATTCGGGGACGGACCTGGAAGCCCAGTGCGGCAGGTCACCACAAACGGGCCCCCCGACGTCCCACTGGGCGCCCCAGCTTCAGCACCGCCACCCGCGTGTGGGAAGGGAGCGGCGTTCCCAGGCCGTGAGCCTGTGTCCGAGCTGTCCCTTACTCGCCCTCCACTGGGAGCCGGCTCTGGGGCCCGGGACGAGGAGGCCATGGCCTGCCGAAGATCTCTGCCTCCCCGAAGGCTGTGCTGGCGGCCAGGGGTGGCCCGCACCACACCGGGTCCCAGACCTCGGCACAGACTTACGGCGCTCTCCTGAGGCCACGGGTGGGGGCCTGTGTCCTGGCGGAGACCTCGGGGAGGAGTCCCAGTCAGGCTGCAGGAGGAACCCGTGAGCCCACGCCCAAGCCCCCTGGGATGCCAAGATCCCGGAGGAAAGGAGATGCCCTTCGACCTGTCTCCTGCGGACGAGGCCAGTGTTCTGTTGGCGAACGGCCAAACAGGGGCGAGAAACAAGACTCACACTTCCAGCCTCACTCCCGGGTTGACTGGATTAAACTCCCTCTGACCAGCACTTCTCTGGGACTCGTCAGCGCTGGTAACCCACATCCCCCGAAGCAGGAAGCCAAGAGTACGTTTATTCTACTTGACTCGATCGTCAGCCGTTTGTCCATCATTTCTCGTGGGTACGAGAAATGTCCAGTCGTCTGGAACAAGGTAACGCTGTTTTCAGCAACAGAGTTCACACTTCCCACCTCTCATCCTGCTTCCACTTTGCACGTGAATTACAGGTGTGTGGGGGCGGGGGGGGGCCTAGGTGTGCGGTACAGAGACTTAGAGGGGTTGGGACCCAAACCCGGGCCATCTGACGCCACATTTCCTAGGCCACCTATCCAGAGCTGGGGCCCGATGCAGGTGGGAGTGTCGGGTCCTCCCTCTGCTATGTGGGGGCAACGCAGGGTTCCTGTGCACGTGGGCACCTGTGGGCGTGTGTGGCAGTCAGCCTGTGCCCCCTCCCTGGGGCATTTGCGGCTGGAGGGGAGGTGCTGCTGGTGTCCAGCGGGGGAGGGTGCTGCTTACACCCCACAGGGCCCAGGGCGTCCCCACAGACACTTGCTCAGCCTCCGGAGCACTGCCGTCAAGGCTGAGTGCGGGGGGTCAGGAAACTGGGACCTGGGGGCCTGTGCGGCCAGGGCTGCAGGGCTGTCCTGCCCACAGAGCTTCAGGTCTCCAGGCCTCTGTTCCCTCCCACGGCCTCATGGGTTGCTGGATCTTGCCTTTTCTGAAGCACATCATCATCTGTCCACGCGCCCGTCTCTGCACTCTCCATGGCACCCCAGCCCCTTGGCAGACCCCATCCAGCGAGGCAGTTGGGTTATTCCTGGAAAGCCCCAAACATTAGAGAGCAGGTATTTATGGCCCTGAAATAAAGCTTTTTTATTTGGGCTCCTTGTGATTCTTCTGCCCGCTGGAGCCAGCAGGAGGCCATTCCCTTTGCCAGGATGGCCACTTGATGACATGAGGCCACTAATCCCATCCCTCTACCTCCTCTTATCTTTCCTGGGGCCCACATTGCCCTGGGCGGGCCCTCTCGGTCTGTCCTCCTCGGTTCGGGTGTTCCTCAGGCTTTGGGCTGCTGTTTGACGGCAAAGCCTAGAGCTGCGGGCAATCCCACAGGGGCCAGGTCGCCCAAGTCCCCCGGCCTCGATCTCCGTTAGCAGGAGCCACAGGTCTGGCAGACGGCACGCTCAGGACTCCCCAGGGCACAGTTTTCTTCTACTTTTACCATTTTATCCTTACTTTGGCTCACCTAACTCTTTTAAGAGAGGCCTTAAATCCTTCCTGGGCAGAGCAGGGTGGAGATCAGGTCTGTGAGCGCCCAGCTCCCGAGGCCCAGCTGGCCCCAGAGGTGTGGCCCCAGAAGGAGGCAGGGCGAGCTGGGTGCCTGCCCGCTGGGTGTCCCCCCCGCTCCCCACATACGCCAGGAGGGGAGGTGGCCTGTGGGTGCTCAGAACTTCCTATTTTGTTTCAAGTAAAAGTCGGGCCTCTGGGTTATTTATGTAAAATTTCTCAACTTCGGAAACACCGAGCTGCTTTGAGCAGGGTTTGGAGCACGCATGCTGGGGCGGGTTCCCAGAACCACCCTGATCCTTTGCGACCGCATGCCTGGCCCTGCTCTCCTGGTGACCCCGAGGTGCAGGCACCGGCCAGACTCAGACATGGTCTCACCGGCCTGCAGGCACCACGGGCCCCTCCTGCCCGTCCGGGGGTGACTGCCCTTCACGAAGGAGGCAGTCGTGGCCTCCTACGTCTTAGAGAAAAGAACTAAGAAGATCAAACTCCACATTTTGGGGTGTGTAAGTACAAGAAGGCATCAAAGCATTTCTCTGACCTTGCTCCTGATGCCTGGACGGTGGCCGTCCCCAGGGGAGCCAGCAACCTCCTGTCTTTCTTTCTGAGTCATTTCATAGAGCAGAGTTTGGACGATCAGCTAATTCTACTGATAATCGCTTATAGAGACCACTTTAGAAACAACTCATTTTCTCTGCTTTCACGTGTGCTCCATAAAACAAGAGGTTAGCAAAAGCACTCTGCACGCTCACTTTCTCAGAACGCACGGACCAGCCGAGAAGCTAAAAGGTTCTTCAAGGCGGCCCCACGGTGCGTGCGGAACGCATGGAACCGTTTCTCCCACAGCTCCCGGAGTCGGCCTCAACCACCCCCGGATCCTTCTCGACGACTGTCTGGTAACAGCAGCAAAGCTGTCTGGCCACTTTGAGTCTGGCCGGCGGTCGCTGAGGGGCCCGTCCGACGCGTGGCTCCTGCGTCCTCCAGTGGGAAGGCCTGTGTCCAGTTGTCCACCTTCTTGTCCCAGCGTCCGCCCCGTGGGGTGCGGCTCTGGGCCTCGTGGCCCTGTAGCTCCTCCCCCAGCTCCACAGAGCGGACCCCCCAGTGACGCCCATCTGGGTGCCTCACTCCTGCCTGACGGCTCACATCCCCCTGGAGGCCCGTCAGGTAGGTACATGTTTCCCCAGGAAACTTTCTTCAGTGTCTTGCCTTCTGGAATTCTCCACCTATTTCCCTCATTCCTCAGTCTGACCGGATGGAGTGGCACATCACCGGTGTCCCCCAGAAGGGAGCCCATCAACTGATGCATCTTGCCGATTCCTTATTGATGAAGCGTGAGGCGCTGTGCCAGCCCTGTGGAGCCTGGAAAGACGAGACACGGGCATCCACCAGGGAGGCAGGCGTGGGGGTCATTGCCAGCGACCCCGACGGACAGGAAGCTGTAGGAGATGCTACAAGCAACCACGTTCCTTAGGAACTTTGAGCAAAGATATCCCCTCGTCTGGGGGGACAGATAGTCCTTCATATAACAATCTCTTTCCAGCCTCGTGGTGCTGCTGGGACCACTCCTAGACAGTTCCGGGGTCAAGCAGGCGAGGCACCCATGTGCATCCTTGCACCGTCTTCGGTCCAGTGCTGGAAGCTCCCTCCCCGTCCGTTAGGAAATCGAGCTAAATTGTCAGAATACACTCGTGAATTTCTCTCCGCCGACAAAAGTAGACACACCCTGAGTTGTTGTTACAGGTCGAGGTGTATCTCCTCCAAGCGAAGATGCAGGTTGAAGGCCCAAGTCCCATATGATGCTCTGAGTTTGTGTCCCCCCAAGGTTCATGGATGGACACCCTCACCCCTCGGGTGGTGGCGCGGGGAGGCGGGTCCTTTGGGGGCCGATGAGGTCAGGAGGAGGAGCTCATGTAGGGAATCAGTGTCCTTCTAAGAGAGACACCTGCCACCGGCTGGGGACACAGCCAGAAGACACCCCCTCGGAATCAGAAAGTGGGCTCTCACCAGACACCACATCTCTTGGTGCCTTGGTCTTGGACTTCCAGCCTCTGGAATTGTGAGAAGTAAATATTTGTTGTTGAAGCCCCAAGTCTGTGCCCAAACAGACTGAGACTCCCCAGCCCCTTACGATGTGACCTCATCTGGAGTAAGGTTGTTGCCGACGTAACCAGTGAAGATCGGGTCACAGGATAGGCTCCCAATCCACGAGGACGTGACTCATGTCCTCATAAGAACACAGCCCTGTGAAGACGGTGGGGGCCGGGGGAGCCCCGCGTGAGGACCGGGCAGGGAGCGCAGGGCTGCAGCTACGAGGCAAGGAGTGCCAGGGACGGCCGCCCACCCACAGCCGGGACACACAGGGAGGGTCCTTCCCAACAGACACAGGAAAGGAGTGTGTCTGTCTTCCCAAAGGAGACACATGAAAAGGGGCTTGACGTCACCCATTGTCTCAGGGAAACGCCAGTTGGAACCACACAGAGATGCTGCCTCACTCCCGTCAGAATGGTTGTCCTCAAAGAGGAGACAGCAGGCGTTGGCGAGGATGTGCCGAAAGGGGACCCCTCGGGCGCTGCCAGTGGGAAGGCGACCTGGTGCCGCCACTCTGGAGAGCAGTGAGGAGAGCCCTCAGAATGTCAAAGACAGAGCTCCCGCGCTACCAGGCAATCCCACCCCTGGGCGGTTGCCCATAGGAACGGAAACGGGAATCAGGAAGACAGACCTGCACCCCCGTCCATCGCTGCCTTATTCTCAACAGCGAAGACGTGGAAGCAACCAGTGTCCACTGACGGTGAGTGGACAGGAGGACGGGATGTGTATCAGTACAGCGGATTATCACTTAGCCATCCAAAGGGAGGAAACCGTGCCATTTGCAGTGACACGGACAGACCCTGAGAGCATTACGCTCGTGAGGTAAGTCGGAGAGGAAGACAAACACTATGGGATCTCTCTTGTATGTGGAATTTAAAAAAAGAAGTCATACTCACAGAAGCAGTAGAATGGCGGTTGCCAGGGGCTGGCGGGAGAGGGTGGGAATGGGGAGATGTCGGTCAGAGTGTATAAAATCTCACTTATAAGTTGAGCAAGTCCTGGGGAGTCACGTACAGCCCGGTGACTGCCGTTAGCAATACGCTATTAGAGACTCCGAAGTCGCCAAGGGGGCAAATCTTAG
This sequence comes from Enhydra lutris kenyoni, assembly GCF_002288905.1. Lineage (NCBI taxonomy): Eukaryota > Metazoa > Chordata > Mammalia > Carnivora > Mustelidae > Enhydra > Enhydra lutris. The sequence goes on from NW_019154121.1 coordinate 31,429,611, forward strand.
ATGATCTTGACGCAAAAGCAAAAAACCACAAAGGACCATCTAGAACTTGAAGGAGAGCACGGCCTTGCGGACACCCTGATTTCAGACTTCCAGCGTGCGGACCGTGAGAAACTGCGCACGTGTGTGTGCGTGTGTGCGCGCGTGTGTGTACGGACACGTTTGTGTGTTTGCATGTGTGAACGTATGTTTGCACACGTGCATTTGTGCGCGCACACACGCATGTGTTTGTGAATGCATGTGTGTGCACATGTCTCTGTGCGTGCATGCGTGTTTGTGTGTGTACGTGTGCGTGTGTGTGCGCGTGTGCACGCATGTTTGTGTGTGTATGTGAGCGTGTGTGTCTTCACCCGCCGGGTTGGCGGTGGTGGGCTGCGGCAGCCCCGGGAGCCTGGTGCAGGCACAGGACAGCTCTCTAGGACACGCCTACTTGCGAAGTGATTTCGCGACGTGCACGTGCACTCACAGTCGCTGAAAACCGAAGGAAGAGTCAGCGGGAACTCACGCACGGGATGGTGCTGGAATTCCTAACTGAAAATGAGATACTGAGGGAAGCGTGCCCCCTGCCAAGAAATTTCTCTGGTTTGAAAAGCTCACGGGAGAAAAGTGAAGAAAGACTCATCAAAAAAAAAGCAGGAAATATTCTGTTGGACATGTTTTTTAGAACACTGACTCAGTTTTGGCCAAGAAAAGTGAATTCGAGCAGCGATTCTGCTGGCGAGCCCCGTGGGGGTTGCAGCGGGCTTGGAAAATGGTGAGCACGCTGGGTCGGGGGACGCCTGCACCCCTGCGGCTCCACCCTGCGCGGGCCAGCCCCTCCCGGCCCTCCCGCGGCCCGGCCCGAGATGCACGTCTGCAAGGAAGCAGGGGGCTCCGGCTTGAACGCTCTCCACCAGGGCTGGGCACGCCCCTGCGCTGCGCCGCGTCAGCTTCTCATCCCACAGCTGGGCCCGCAGACGCGGGGGTTCCGCTCAGGGCTCCCCACCCCTGGGCCGCCACCCTGACAGGCTCCAGGCCTGAAACAGCAGCTTTGGAGGCAGGATGTGAACCCCCATCCCCCACCGCCCCTTTGCCAAGTGCCCGGCCCCACCCCCGCTGCCCACCCTGGGGTTCTCCCCACTGCAGCTGTTGCTCTCCTCCAGGTAAACGGGTCCCTGACTGTCTGCGTGCCCCAAATGACTTATGAGTATTCTGGTTGCTCAGATCACAGAGGTCGAAGGCTGCGGGACGGGGACCTGGTGCATCTCTGAGAGTGGCCGTGAGAGGACAGGGTGGTCTTCAGAGAACCCCGCGGCTGGCACTGCAGGCCGGCCCCGCACTCTCTGCAGCTGGAGCGAGGAGCTACCGCGGGACGCCGGCGTGAGCTCTGTTGCCCCCAGAGAAGCTGCCCGCAGTCTTGACCACATGCTACCCACGTCCCAGGCTCACGTGGGGCTACACGCGTGGCAGCTGCTTCCCGAGGGCCCCGTTCAGCAAGGTAGCCTCTGTGTTTCCCTGCGCCAGGGACCCTTCCCTGAAGCCTCGCGGCCTGATGCTGTCACGTGGAGACGGAGCCGTCCTACTACATCCCGGTGGCAGCGGCTGTCCCAGCCCTGGACGGAAACGTGGATTCCGGGGCATGGGAGAGCTGTGGCCAGGACCGTGCTCTGGATTCCGAAGCCGCGTGGCCCTCCCCCACCAGCAGCCTGTCCGGACACAGTCACGCGTGGCCCCTGCTGCGTGGCCTCGCCGCCCGCCCACCACCCTGCCTATGGTACCGCGTGCCCAAGTCCTTGCTGCCCGGAACCCCACATGCCCATGGGCACGCACTGCAGGCCCACGAGATGGGCCACCTGCTCCTGGAGCGGGTCCCATGCCCTTCAGGTCCCTTTTGTGGGGACAAAACTAAGGATATCAGAAAATGGTGGGTATTCTCTCCTTTTTGTAGTAGAAATTACAGATGATGGAGAAGCAGGAAAGCCAACCCTGTCACCCACCGTCACTGCAGAGCTGAGACACGGACTTCGGGTCTTGCTGGGGACGCGCCCGGGCCTGGAACCGCGGGCAGGCTGGCGTGCGGCCTGTGGCTGGGAGGCATTTCTTAAGCGTCTCAGGTAGAGGCCCCGAGTGAGGAGAGACCTGTCTGCTCCAGGAAGGAGCCCCGGCGGGGGGTGTGGGGAGCAGGGTGCACACGTGACCAAGACTGTGACCATGAGGCTGCTGCTCTCCCTGGGCTCATGCTCAGGGGCTGGCCGGGGAGTAGCCAGGAAACCTTCTGCCACCACAGTCCCCTCACCCCATGCCGCCCCCTCCTGTTCCCGCAGCACACACGCCCACCTGCTTCTGGAAGCACAGACAGGGCTGAGGGGCAGAGGGACAGAGCACAGCCATCCGCGGAGGCCGGGGGCTCGGGGAAGCAGGGATCCACCCGCCCTTCCTCACCTGAACTTTGTGGCTTCCCTCTGGACACCTTCCTTCCCAGCAGGGTCCTGTCCCAGCCATGGGCCAGGAACGCAGCCCTCTGAGGGGCAGGGGAGGGCACCCACGAGGAGGGCCCGCCTGGGGCCCGCTGGGGCTTGGAGAATGGTAGGGACTCTGTGGCACCAAGAAGGGGAAGGGGACGAGTCAGTGGGGGGTAAGGGACACTGCTGCGGTGCAGGTCTCTGAGCGTAGAGTGAGTGTGAGCAGGAAGAGGACAGGCCAGTCCACACAGGACAAGACAGGGGTCTGTGGGGTGGGTGGGTGCAGGCGCTAAGCCACGAGGCAGGGACGGCAGGTCGGGAAACGTGTGTGTTAGCTTCAGCCCCATGCGCCCACGTGCCCAAGGGAGGGAGCGTGGGGTCGCCTGTGTCCGGCAGGGAGGAGCCCAGGCTGCGCAAGGCGGACGGCGCCAGGGAGGACGTGGAGGAGCTGGAGTCTGAGACACACGGACAGGGCAGCGGGAGTCTGGCCGCTCCGCCCCAGGGCCTGTGCTCACGGGGCAGGGGTGGGACGGGAGCCGCGGAGGGCAGCGGGGAGGGAGCACCCCTCTGTGACCCGCCCGGGGGGCAGACACACTTTTCGGGCTTGACAGGCCCTGGCCGGCTGCTGGGTAAACAGCCCCGAGTCACGGCTCTGCGCCACACGCGAACCTTTCCTGCGCCTACGACACGCTTCCCAGACACGCTTCCCACGGGCTGCACACACGGTGCGCCTCGAGGGTCTCTGGAAACCAGACTTTCTCTAATTCAGCGGCCACCCAGCTCCGGTTAACGAGGGGAGATTTGCTGGAAGTTCAAAGTTGAACCGAGGGACGTTCGGAAACGCTCTGTAGAGAAGGGCTCCCTCGGTCAAGCGGGAAAGCTTCGGGGACGCGGGGCTGCGCCAGGACGCCGGGGTCCCAGCGCGCAGACAGCGGCTCCCCGCTCTGTCCCGGTCCTCAGGCTCCCTGTGCCGCGTGGGCCATACACCTCCCCCAGTGTCCCCACAGAGCTCACGGCGCTGTCGCCCTGACCCAGCCACTCACAGGGGTGGCACCACTCCCCAACCAGCCCTCAGAGGTCCCTGACCTTTGCCCTCCTTCCCACGTCCAGCGGTCACCACACCCAGAAGCTTTTCGTCCCCAGACAGCTTTTCCTGCCTCCATTCCTGCTGCCACAAGCTCGGGCCTCCGTGTCTCCTGCCTTGAGTGCCGGGTTGCCTGCTCCCCGGTCCCCCAGGCCTGGATGGTTTGTGTCGGTGCTAAGGTTATGCACGACAGGCTCTCGACTTCCAGTTCCTACGCTCAGGGTTACGGGGCAACATCCGCTCTCGTAAGCAGCACTGACCCCATGCAGGGCACGGGAAAACGGCAGCACCCGGAGAGCTGGGCGACCCCTAGCAGCCGGCAGTCACGCCTCCGTCCCACCCCGGTTTCACACAGCGAGTCCAGAGGACTCTCCTGCTTCAAAACCAGCGCTCACAACTGAGGAGTCAGGGGCGAGGATATCCCACGGAGGACTCAGATTTCCTGTGACCGAAATGTGTGTGTTTGCAGAGGCTTGCTTAAAGTAGCAGCTAAAACTTCTCATTTTATCTTATAATTCATACTTAAAACACAATTACAAAAATAAACAAAAATACAAAAATAAAAAAAAATGGGGCGAAGTCAATACGTGGCTTTACAGATTATCAATATTTTACAGCTCTTATAAAATGAATTTATAGCTTTAAAAAATACACAGTCTGAAGTAAAACTCTTTTACTTAAAAATTACTTGTTTTTTCCCTATCTACACAAAAATAAACTGACTCTGAAAACAACTTTGAGGGGAGAACGGTCTTCTCTACAGACGGTGCTGGGAAAGCCGATGTCCGCAGGAAACAGAGCGAAGCTGGACCCTACCTCACACCAGAGACAAAACTCAACTCAAAAAAAAATCAAATACCTAAAGGTGGAGGAAAACCTATAAAAACCTCAGACGAAAACATAAGCAGGGAAAATCTTTATAACATTGGATCTGGTCGTGAATTCTTGAATATGGCACCAAAAGTACAAGAAGTGAAAGGAAAAAATAGATTGGATGTCATCAAACGTAGAAACTTCTCTGCATTGAAGGACGCCATCGTGCGCCGCAGAGCCGGTGACGTGGTTATAAGTCACGCCCTGCGATGGGATTAGCATCCGGAATCCGTGAGGAAGTCCCACCACAGACAGCCCAGCTCGGGAACAGGCAGAGGATGAAACAGACGTTTCTCAAGGAAGACGGCAGGAGGCACGGGAGAAGACGCCCCAGCGGGGACGGTCGTGAGGGAGTGCAGACCAACAAGAGACACCACTCACCCGAGGGCGGCGTCTCTGAATGAAAACAGAAAATAACACGCGTTGGGGCGGTGGGCGGAGGGCCTGGGCTCCTCACGCATCCCCGGGGCAGACGCTAGCAGGAGCAGCCACCGTGGGGATCCTCCCGAAAATTAAACAGGGAATGACGTGTCCAGCATTTCCACCTCTCAGTGCACACTTAAAATGTCTGAAAACAGGTACGTGGACGGGTACTCGGACGCCCATGCTCACAGCCGCGGCGTTCACAGCGGCCGGATGCAGAAACGACGTGTGGCGAAGACGTACGACAGTGTCCTTCGGCCTCGAAAAGGAGGGCGGTCCTGCCCCGCCACGGCCTGGCTGAACCCCGAGGACACCGTGCTCCGTGGAATCAGCCCGTCACGGAAGGACAAATGCCGCGTGAGTCCAGCATCGGGGTCCCCGGAGCCGTCAGATCCACAGGGACAGAGAGCAGAGGGTGTGCCCGGGATTCGGGGAGAGGGACTCAGCTGGGAAAGACGAGGGAGCTCTGGAGATGGAGGCGGTGACGGCCTCGTGAGGACGCGAATGTGCGTCGTGCCCTGAACCTGACACGAGAAATGGCTGCAGTGGTTGTGCACAACTTTACCACAATAAAGTTAAAAAAGAAAGAAAAGATAGAATAGTGGGAAAACACCCAGGGCGGGGCTTCCCTGGGTTAGGCTCTCCGAGAGGGGGTTTGAGGTGGGAAAGCAGACAGTGAAGGCCGACGGCGCCGGCAGGGCTCAGGGAGGCGCCGCTGACCCAGCCCACGCTGCACCCTTCAGCCAGCACCCCGGGTCCGATCCGCAAGGCCCGTGGGACAGCAACCTGTGTGTCTGGCTGTGGCCGGCTCCCAGCACGCCATCCCTCCTCCTCCCGCGGCCGGCATTGCCCCGGGGATCGGGGGGGCCCTTGCCCCACCCGGCTGGCCCCAGGGATGGGACGGAGCCTCAGACAGGGGAGGGAGGCTGTGTCCGGTGAGTGGGCCCTCTGCCCCACACCCCTGCACCGAGGCCCGGGTGGGATCAGCCCACGTGTCCCCCAAGAGGCTCCCTGACAAGGCCAAGGTCGTCCAGAGGTGCCCGACCAAGCGGCCAGCTGTTAAGCTGTAGACCCTCACGTCCGTGGGGAGAAGCTCAGAGAACCTTGTGGAAAAGAGACAAGCGTTGCCGCTTTCTGCCGCTGTGACATTGGCCTCAGGACGCTTTTGCTGGCCTATGCGGGTCGGGGGCTGGGGGGAGGAAGGACAACGCTCTCCATTATGGCGTCACATGGTATCTTTGGTTCAGGAGACAAAACAGCTTTAAAGTTCAAGGCTAATTCAAATTGGATTTTAGAAACACAAAGTCTTAAAACATTTGTACCAAAACTAGGGATTACACTCTTATCTTATCCTCAGAAAAGCTTTTGAAGAAGTCGGGAAAAAAGGGAGCTCACGGTTTACATTGGGCCCTCAAAACTTGCGTCTGCAGCTGTGCCTCGGGCTGGTCGCCTACTGTCCAAAGGTAAAAGTCTTAGACTGTTGAGAAAAGGATTTGCATAAATTGCCTTCACCTGCTTCTCACAGGAGGCTAATGAAATCAGGACAAACAGGAGTGAATCCCCCGCCCGTGCAGACCTCGAGGCCCCAGAACAAACTTTCGGGAGTCCCCAGGCCCGCTCGGAGAGGGCCCTCAGACACGGTCCAGGGAGCCGGCCGGTTCTCCCACACGACTCTCCTCCAGGCTCGGCCTGGCTGGGACGCCACGCACAGCTGCGACCCCGTCAGTCCCCAGAGAGGCGGCCCCAGAGTGCAGAGCACGGGTTCCAGGTGTCTACGCGGCCCTTTGAACCCAGGTAGTAACCGACCACACAGAAACCGACGGAGCAGCACGGGAGCGGTGGGAAGGCCGGCCCTCACCTTGGCACACGCACCTTCTTGAGCCGGAAACTTCACTAAATACAACACACCTGTGAATTTTCACCTGTTTGGGAGGAAGAAATTTCAGGCACTGATCTAGGTCGAGTGTGTTCAGGAGGGAGACAGGAACCCCACACACTGATTTCTGGAGCGGCGGCTGGAGGGAGGGCAGCAGCCCAAGGTGGGGGGGACCGGCCCCCACCTTTAACTCTGCCCTGAAGTCCTGGAAAGCTTCGTTTTGAGGAAAGGTTTCTGCCGGTAAAACTGTGCGACGCCTGCCAGAGCTGGAAGGGCTGATTCGGAAAATCCGAGTGTGGAAGAGAGTCGACCCTCAGTGACCTCTGTTGGTCCCCAGAGGGGCGGGCCAGGGAGACCTCATCTCTCCCTCCCTCTCTGTCTCTGTTTTGGGAGAAAACAAACACATGTGTTAAATGTGGGGTGTACTTCTGTTTTGCAAAGGCATGGGAGGCCACCAGGGGACGTGTCCACCTTCTCAAGGGTCAAGATTTGAGGAAATTACTTTTTCGTCCCAGGCACACACGTCGTCACCCGGCAGGGCAGAGTCTGGCTGCTGTGGGTTCTAGGTCTACAATGTCTGTGCGGACCCCATGGTGACCTGTGTACCCACCCCGGAGTGTGCAGACCCCGTGGCGTGGGGTGTGCAGAGCCCATGGGGCTCCATGCTCTGCAGGGGAGTCCCTGTGATCCATGACAAGCGCCTGGGAATTTCCCCCGTTTGGGAGAATGGGAATGGGGAGCCGGAAGTGGTCGAGCTCGTGAGCCTGGGTCTGGGGCACAGCATGCCCCGAGCCCCTTCCTGGGGTCTGAGGACCCAGAGCACCCCTAGAACCACGTCAGGCTGCTCTCCTGCCTTCTGCAGCGACGCTCTTCCCGAGGACTAGGAAATCCCTCAGCCTCTTAGACGTGCCGCCTCTCTTAGTGGGCCGTGGGGTGGCCCAAAGCGGAATGAGGTCTGGGAGGACCCACGGGGTGCTTGGAGACAGTGCGCTCGCCCGCCTGGGGGCCGGGGTTGGCCGTCTGAGTCCTGCTCTGAGGCCGAGCCCTGGGCATGGCTGCACTGCTGGGGCGGCTGATCTCTGCAGGTCCCCACTTGCTGTCTGCCAGCTGTACTCCTCCTGGAGCCTGTCTCCCCCAGGGCTTCCCCCAGGCCCCCCACCTACCTGGAGCCCTCCTTCCTCACAGCGACCTCATCCTGGTTCCCCATCCCCACTCCGCTTCCTGCCAAGACAATGGGCTCCATCCTGCCCCCCCCCGCCCACCCTGCACCCCCGTGGCTTCCTCTGAGCTCTGCACTCCCGTGGGCAGCCCCCTCCCCACACGTCTGGATTTCCAGCCCCCTCTCTGCCCCGGCTCTCGACTCACCACATACAAAGGCATTGGCTTAACACAAAATGAAGTGAGCACGGCCAAGCCCCGCGACCCATCGGTCTCGCCCCGGCACGCCCCCAGAAGCCATCCAACCGCAGAGGACCCGAGCTCGGAAGCCCAGCCGTCCTTCTGGGAGCACCGCGTGGGGTGCTTGCGCGCCGGGAATCGTTCCCGAGACTGGCTCCCTTGGGGAAGGATCTGGGTCCTCTGTTCACGGGGCTCCTGGCTCCACGAGACGACCGGGAGGCCCGGCTGGTCAGCCGCGTTGTTCGGGCCGCGCTGTCCTCCTGTTTGGTTTCCTCACGTTGGATGCGGAGCCGGGCTGTCAGTGGGCACGACGTGCCTCTCCCGCACCCACGCCTCCCCTTCCCGCTGCGCCAAGCTCTCCCCCGTGGGGCCGAAGCTCGCTGTCGGGGGTAAGACGGGCTCGCCGTTGCGCTCTACCTGCTGCGTCCTCTCTCCGGCAGCCGCGGTGCTCCAGGCCAGTTAGTACCACAGCCCCACGGGCCTCCCTGAGTCAGCCTCCCTCGTCTTGAGCTCGTTTCCAAGTTTTTCCCCAAGATGCGAGTCTGTTCGTGTTACTTTTTGAGCAAAAACCCCCTGGTGGACACGTCTGAACTCCCCAATGTGGCTCGACGTCCTCGAGCCCACCTGAGTGTCGTCTGGCCCGGCCCCTGGCCAGCTCGTCTCAGTCGGGCACGCCTCCAAACTCACGCTCCCCTCAAAGCGGGCTCCGGCGCGGCCCAGTCCCCCGAGTGTGCCGATGGTTGACGACTCCGTGCTGGGGTCGCCCCTGGGGCAGCTCATACCTACAGAGCTCCGGCCAGCAACACGCACTCGTCCGTCGCCCTGAGCCCTGGACCCCCGCCCACAGGGCGGCTCCTCCTCGAAGTCTGCCGGGGTCCGGTCACCCACAGCCGCTCCCTGCTGTTTCCGGACCCCGGGAGAGCGCTCGTCCCGCGGCACCGCCCGACGGGCGGCGGCTTGTCTGCAGCGTGAGCTCCGCAGCCGCCAGCACCAGGTCCGCACACGACACGCGCTCAGTGAGACTCGGCTGAAGGAACGAGTACGTTAATTAACGGGTCTCCTCGGGGACAGAGACTCTAGGTCACTCTTCTCTGTATCTCTGGCATTTAGCACAGTCGTGGACAGAGAATGCTCCATAAATGTTTGCTTTTTTTTTTTTTTCCAGGAAGAGACAACTTAATCTTTAAAAACGATGTCTAACCTGCTTCAGCAACTTGCCTACTTTACGAAGACTGGTGTCGCTTTAGAGTAGACGGTAGCTGTTGGGTCTGCGGCGGAGAGAGGGAGGGAGACAAAGGCACCATTTCAACATCTTCCAGTCCCAGAGATGTACAAATATTTTAACAACATCCCAGTGACTAAACGGTGACTCAGCCAAGACGCCCGAACACGTACTTTTCTATTCTTAACTCTGCTCCCGTCTTACTAAAATGTCGCAAGGCTGTACTTACACTGGGAACAGCCATTTTCGCTTGGCGTTGAAACCAGACCATGACGCTGTTGTGACCTAGAACTGTGTGGGCTGCCGGCGACCACGTGGGAAGGCAGAGCACAGGGCCAGGAGGTCAGCCGGCCACAGGCAAACCCCAGGGAGGACGTGGTTTGACCCGTAGCTGTGTCCCTCCCTGCACCAACGGTTCCCACACCGATGTTGGCATGGGAACCAGCCACGTGGCTATCTAGGAGACACGCACATTTTGGGCCACCAAACAAGCCGTGCATGGGCCCACGAAAGAGTCATCTCTCCAAGGAAGCTTCCGTCCTGGTACCGACAGTGCCCTGGACGGATGTGCTCACTTAGTGCCTTGGGGGTGTCTACCTTGGCACACTGTGGGGACTGGGCCATGCCTGACGCCTCAGCCCCCACTGATGCTGACCCCGCTGCCAACACCACATGTATGTGTCACTTTAAGACAGCTTTGGTGGACACAGGCCTGCCTCTTACCCACATCAAACCTCCTGCTGGCCACTACTCCCCGTGGCCCGCCACTACTCCCCGTGGCCCCAGCACGGCTCCCCGTGGCCCAGCACTGCGAGTCAGTGAACACTCACAGCCAAGTCGGCTGTGGGGGCCAGAAGGACAAGTCGAGCCACCTTGGCTGAATTTGGCTAGAAATGCATCAAACTTGCCATTGGCCTGGCAAGTCAACTGGGTCAACACAGTTCCTGGCCGTGGCCACCTGCGCGGGCTGCCCCTCCACTAGCGCAGAGTCACTGGCCCAGCGTGAGGATGCCGTCCTGGCCGTCTGCGTGCCGTCTGGGTGCTCTGGGTCACAGCAGTCCAAGGCAAGCGCGGTGCAAACCAGCTGGGTTTGCAAAGGTTTTGCATCTGCCCCTCAGAAATGATTAGGGTTCAAGACAAAGTGAGCTCTTTAACAGGAGCAGACGGCGTGGAAATAAAGAAGAGCCTATTTTAAAAAATATTTTGAAAAGCATGATGAGATCAAATGGCATCGAAACGCTTGAGATGACGGAACATGATTCAGCTCCTGGGCCGGTTCTCACGGCTCCGGGCGAGTGGCGTGGGCTGCGTGCGTGGCTCTGGATGTCTTCCCCACGGGTGAAGGAATCCTCTGCTCACGTGTGGTCCGGAAGCCTCTGCCGCTGAGCCCCCAACAGACGCGGGGGCCACACGGACTCTGGAGAGACGTCTGCACCCGGGACCGTGTTGATAATGACCCAATAAGCCTCAGCAAGTCTCGTGACAAGACGGTTTTGAGCTCATCCAGGCTTCAGAGCAGGATGTGGGGCGATGGCCCCAAGGACGGCGAGAGATGCTGGTCCCCACAGTCCCCGTCTGGAATTCTGCAGCCGGTGTGGCACGTCCGGGAGGCCACGCTACGTCCCGTGGTCCCAGCACGACTGTTGAGAGCCTCGCTGCCCTGTCACTGGGATTTCTGGCTGGAGGGTGAGTCCCACGACCCTGCCAGGCAGGCGCCACCCTTCCCTGTCCCAGCCCCGGCCTCCCGTGGCTGCCGCTCACCAGGGGAAGGCTTCCTCCCGTGCTCACCTGGCCTTGCGGTTTTAGAAGAGGTGATGCAGACTGACCTGTGTCCCCCAAATCCTTTTGTGGAAGCTCTAAGCCTTAAGGTGACAGTATTTGAAAATGAGCCTTTAAGGAGAGAATTAAGGGTCAGTGAGGTCACCGGGCAGGCCCTCAGTGTGACAGGGGCCGCGTGCTTGTAAGAAGAGGAGGGGCTGCCGGGGACGCTGGCACAGGGGAATGACCACAGGAGGACACGGGCAGAGGGTGGCCGTCCGCAGGAAGGACCACCCCAGCTGCACCTTTGTCTGGATTCTGAGGAAATCAGGGTCTGTGGCTTTGATCTGTGGCTGCCCCAGGGGATTGCGAGCGAGGGTGTCGGGTCTTGTGCATTTGGGGGACCCGTGTGCAGCATCGGGGGGAGCACAGCGAGTCGTCCTCGGGGCTGTCAGAGGCTCGGTTCCCGAAGCTGCCTGCCCCCGTTCCTCATGCAGCTGTGCCGGTCGTCTGTGCCGGTCGTCTGTGCTCGTGAAGGTCTCTGCGCTTCCGGAGACAAGAGCATGAGAGGGTACGATTTCGCCGGTGGCATACTGGACACACGCGGGCTCTGGAGCCGAGGGATAGCGGCTTCCCTCCACGAACGAGAGCTCCTCTCTGCGCCGGGGAGGCAGGGCTGCATTTCTGAAGGGGGGGTAGTGTGCTGGCGGCCACGGCGGCTGGCCTTGTGGAGGCCACAGACATGCTCCCGGGGCAGCGGGCCCCTTGGCGAGCTGCCACACCAGGCATCCACGACAGACAAAGGCAACCTCCTGCTTCCCGCGGCAGGGATCCCGCAGAACAGCTGTAGACATTAACTGGCCATCTTTCATGCGGCCTCAGGACCACGTCGAGTCTGGCCCGACGCTATCTTTGTGCACTTTCCCCTTCGCTAGCTGGTCCGACGAAACTCGAGATCCTGCCCCGTGGAAGTGCGAGCAAGGCGAGTCCCCCCGTCCTCGCCAGGCGTGGGGGGCTGGGCCTGCACGAGAGGGCGCTGTGGGCCTCCACTGCATCTCAGGGCTGTGCCTAGCGTCGGGCCTGGCGGGGCTCCGGGGCCGGGGGCCACCGGCACTTAGCTCCTCGGAAGCAAAGATAGCACGGGCAGGCGCCTCCGTGCTGATTCCGCGGCCCCAGACCAGAGAGGAGCCTGTTTTGTCCTGTGGCAGGCTTGGGCAGGGCAGAAACAGGGCATTCACATGCGTCTCTTGGTGCGTTTCGAGTTTCCCGTGTCCTGGCTGGAGGACCGGCCGCGACGTCCAGGGCAGAGATGCATTCCGAGTCCCACTCGGGCCCCTCGGGGTGCCTGGGGCAGCACCTGCTGGGCACCAAGGACACCATGTACTGATGGACAAAAACACCCTGGCTCCGGGCAGAGCCATCTGAGGCCGGTGACAGGGGCTCTGAGAGGCTGGGAGGGGCGTGGGACACCTGTGGCTCAGGGCCCAGCGAGGCCAGCCGCCTCAGGGGACGTGGCTCACGTGGACACACAGGTGATGACGGAGGAGGCTTCTCACCCCGGGGCTCAGGCCTCCGTTGGGACCCTGCCCACATGTGCTGTCTGGGGGAGCCGGCTGCTGGAGGCCTGGGCCTGGCCTCGTGCGTCTCTGACGCCCCTAAGAGCCTCACTGTTCTTCTGAGTTGCACCATAAAAGCTTTCACTTTCCAACAACACGAAGCCCTCCTAGTACTGCATCACATTAAAAAAATCTATTTATTGATTGCTTATTGCATCAATTAGTACGGCTGTCACGGCCAGCAAACCAGGAACCCGCGGGAACAGCACACACTCTGCATGGACTGCTCACGACCCGGCACGGGAAAGCCGCGGCTTCATCCTCATCGCGTCAGGCTTCTAGAGTTTCTAGCGTCAGAAATGAGACACGGCACCGGTGAGCGGGGCAGGACAGGTGTGTCAGGAAGCCGGCCGGCAGAGCCACGAAGGGCCGCATGCCTGCGGGGACTGCGGAGCACTGTGGGGTTTTGTGGATGTCACGGGCATGTGGCCTCTGGGGCAGCCGACGCCGCACCCCTCAGGAGCCCAGCTCATGCTCAGGGACCCACGCTTTGCTGTTTTAAATGAAATAACGTGGCATTCGGTGTTTTAGGCATCAACGTCAGCCCTGGGGGTCATCGTCTAGACTTGTGTTCTGTGGTTTTGTGTATGTCGTTGTTAGTTCCAGGAAGGGGTGGGGGACCAGATCCTCAAGAGGTTCACAAGTCAAAATGCGACGGTTCGGCCCGCCTCCCGGCCCTGCTGGAAGACCGCGGCGTGGAGGTGACGGGAGGCGTCAGGAGCAGGAGGGGGAGCCGAGGGAAGGGAACGCTCTGCCCCAGCTGGAACGCACAGTTCAACTTCGTACTGGATCATTCTTCGTAGGTCTGTCCTAATTAGATAGTCTGTGCATCCCACCACGTCTCTGTGACCTGGGACATGTTCCAGGGATGAGGACGAGAGCCTTGCCCAGGCCACACAGCGCACCCATGGCCGACGATGACCGCGAGCTCTCGGGGCGCGCAGCAGTCTCGGGTCCCACGTCTCCACTTTGTCTAGATAATAGCAGCTCGAAGCAGACACCTGACTCAGCAGCTGGGGGCCTGGCCCGGGCGGCCCAGGGACGTTTACAGAATGTGCACTGTTTGCGCCGGCGGCACAGCCTGTGCCGGGGCCCCCCACCTTCTGACACTGGCTTCCAGAGCCTCGCACGCCCCTGGAGAGGGCTGGGCTGTGAGCCCTGTGTTCCTAGGACGGCAGTTGCCCTGCTACCTCCTGCGTTCCATCCCGTTCTCTCCTGAGGGGTGGAGACAGGGTCTCTGGTGACAGGGCTGGAGCACCAGCAGGAAACCGAGGGTGGCCTTTGCGGGTGTGGGGATAGTAACCCTTCCCGAGTTCTGGAAATGCGGTGGACACAGGAACACCTCAGCCCAGATGAGCCCAGGGGCTGACTCGACGCCCTGAGCCCTGGGGCGCTGGTCTTTCTTCCCAAGTGCTGACCCCACAAGGTTACTGGATCAAACACTGAGGACTGAAGACGCTCGTTTCAGTCTCTGTGCAAACACACCCCAGTGCCGCCATATTGGTTTTTGTGGGAAAACCAAAAATGGTTGCACTTTGGCCGTCGAGAGCAGAGAACTGCAGGATGCCTCACAGAGTGGTGATCCCAAGGTCCGAGCCCTCACGCACGTGCACACCCAGTCCCTACCTACCCGTCCGATGCAGCCCCCAGCAGCGAGGTGGGTACCCGCCAGTGGGCCCCACCACAGAAAACCTTCTCCCACGGACGGCGGCCTCGTTCAGGAAGGGGGGGCCAGTAGGCTTCCGGGCTGAGCGGCAGCGGCTCCCGGGTCTGCCCTGGAGCTTCCGATGCTGCGCTCCCGGGGGCCCGGCTCATGCTCGGACCCCCACGCTTTGTTCTTTCAAATGAGATCATCTGGTATTTGGTGTCCGAAGCCCCAGCATCGCCGTCATGAGTCGTGCAGGAAAGGTCAGAACTCTGGGCTTCTGTGTCAGTGGATACGCCGGCTGCCACACTTCGCACATTTGGAAGTTTTTGTAACTGATTTTTTATATTTACACTTGCTTAAATACATATTTTCCGTCTGCCTTTTTTGCTGATTAGGCCGACCGGCCTCCCTTACCCCACGGACTCCGATCACTTCAGCAGAGCCACACTGCACACACACGCGCTTTTTAAAAAATTGTGACCAAGTTTAACTCCTTTCCTTGCAGGTAGACAGACATGATTTATACATATTTCATTTAACGTTTTCTGAGACAAGAGGTTCTTAGGGTGAGTGAGACACAAACCTGCCGGTCGCCATTCGTGATGTAGCGACAGACTGGCCGCTAGACCATCCTTCCTCTGGGGCTCTGGAAAGTTCACTCCTTGTCCACTGCCTGGGAGCTCCATGGCCCCACGGAGCCAGCGCAGGGGGCCCGGAGGTCCCAGGGCAAATGGGGATGGCCTGGGGTGCTGTGTGCTGGGCAAGGGGCTGTCTCTGGGGAACCGGACCTCCCACCATCCCGGGGCATCGGCAGGGGGTCTCTATTCTATTTTCGGGATCTGCCTTTCTTCTGCTTAAAGGAAGTACATACTTCCCGGTTGATGAATTAGGTTCTTGGCAAAGATCTAGCAAGGACGCTGGAGAGGCGCCAAGTTGGTCCCCCTGCACCTACCAAAGCGGAAATGATGTGGCCTGGCCACTCTGTGTGTCTCTCCAGAGACACTGAGGCAGCTCAGTGACAAGTGAGGCACCTGTCCCACCTGACTGTCCCATGGAAAGACCCTGACGGCCCTTGGGAGAGCCAATATTTGATACTGCCTGGTAATTTTTATGTTTTCTGTTTTTATGCAAAGTTCTGAATTTAGCACATCTTCACTGAGCAGCTACTATGTGTTGGGCGGGCCTGTACCAGCAAGTCCGATGGGGGAGACAGAGCCCAGGCCACTGAGCCCAAGGCAGCCCACCAGGGGGAATACACGGAAGGTGCCGCGGCAGAGGACGGGGCAGCACCCGGCTGACGGAGGGAGGGCACAGAAGCATCCCGAGACACTGAGCTAAGTCAAAGGGTTTGACACTCCAGTAATGGAAGATACTGGAACTCCCACTAAACGTAGGGGGCTTGAGATCCGAGCCACAGACCCCCAGCCCTACCTGCCTACCATGTACTCCATTCTGGGGGAGCCAGAGACTCCATTCTAGAAATAATGAATGGCTCTTCTGTAAACATGTCCAGAATCCCATTTTAATATTAAAAAAATGGAAGTTAATTCCTTATTTAAGACATAAGTAGATTTTTAATATTGTAGCCGTCCATAGTCTCCATTTAAGACACGAGACTGGGTCTGTTTCTCAGTTCTGAGAAGTAACACAAGTCTGCTTCTTCCGCATTTACACGCGCACCTGTCGGAGAACGGGGGCACAGACCCGCGGCAGGAAGCACGTCTGCCGGGTTCATGCCGCGTCAGGCCCCGGGCAGGACAAGCTCTTCCCGTGTCCTCATCACTCAGCTAAGTGCAGGCAAGACAAATGGAACAGAGAAATGGAACAGGTTACAGGCTGACAGACGGCTGGGGACTCTGCCTGGGGCCCGAGTGTGTTGCCCACCCCCCTCCGGCCCCCCGAGCTTTCAGAGACATCCTTTTGGTGTGAGTGTGGTGTGAGCCCCATTGGGGTCACGCTTTCCTCATGGGGCCTCCGGGTTCATCCCAGAGCATGACCCCCCATCCTGGGGGGCTCCGAGAGCCAGACAGGACAGCACCCTAGGGACACAGCCCCAGCACCTTGCAGGGGAAGACATGGGGGCATGGGGGGTGTGCAGGCTCCCAGGGATGGGGCAGCCCCCGTGCAGAGCCAGAATGCGTGGCTTCCAGCCCCCGACCCTTCTGCTTATGCCCCTTCACACTACAGGTTGTCTCAGTCCACGCGCCTGCTTCGTGGGGCACCCCCCAGTGACCCCAGCAGCCCTGGGTCCTGGACGCCGGCTCTGCACACGTGTGTGGGGGTGGACAGCCCTCGTGGAGCGATGGTCAGCAGGCAGGGGGGCTGGCAGCCAGGCAGAGGCCCTCAGATCTGCCGTACCTACTGCACGCCTTCTCATCTGACCTGATCTCGCCCAGTACCGTGGCCCCGGGAGAGGGAGGATGTGTGCGGCAGTGGCCGGCGGGCTCCGAGAGCACCCAGAGGCTTCATGGGGCGCCCTTCGTCCCGAGTTCCAGGGGTCAGTGTCGCGCGCGGGGGAGGCCCCCGAGGGAGGGACACACACCCTCTGCTCCTTTCTGCAGTCACCCCCGCTCTGCGCACGGCTGTACGCGTCCGCTTTCCCAGCCGCGTGGCGGGCCTCGGCCAGGAGAAGCCGCGGGACTGCACCGGGAGCTGGCAGCCACTGGACCCCACGCAGAACCGGCCGGACCCCGGCCTCCTCAGCACCGGGCTAGCAGCCTGCGGGGACCCTCCTTCCTCCTGCCCGGCATGCGCCTTCCCGGAGGGCGTGGGAGACGCGGCCCCCCGCCCCCGCTTCCTCTGCTGCCGCTGCTTGTGTCGTCTCCGCTCAAGCAGCCACTCGGGGCGTCTCTGAGGTGCCTGGGACCCTGGCGTCCCATGGTGGGCGGCCCCAGTGTTTTCAGTCAGACGCCAAGTGGGCCCGGGTCCTGCCAAGCACGGAGCTCCAGGACAAGGAGAAGGGCTCCTGCCTCCAAAGTCACAGGCTCCTCCCTACTTGTAGACGGGGCATCTAGAGTCACGAGGAGGGAAGTGGGTAACCCTGCTTTGGGAGGCCAGCCCCCAAGTCTGAACGAAGGACCCCTGCACATGAAGGAGGTCCCTTGGCTCCCTCACGGCTGGTCCCCACCAGGCACAGCAAGGGGGCAGCGCAGAGGGGAGGCTGCTGGGGGCAATGGACCCTTACCTCCCCTGTCCGCTGGAGAACACTCCATTTAACCTGACGTAATGATTTTACTTGTCGGAGACACAGAGCATACAAGCAGAGGGGCGGAGCAGGGGAGAAGCAGGCTCCCGGCTGAGCTGAGAGCCGATGCGGGGTTCCATCCCAGGTCTCTGGGATCATCACCTGAGCTGGAGGCAGACACTTAACCCACTGAGCCACCCAGGCACCCCTGTTTTCATTTCTTTTGAAAACAGATTTTGGCAGCAAAAATTGTTCCAAGTGTCCAGCTCCTTCTGGTCTGTCCCCTCCCCTCAGCTCTGAGGCCAGGTATTCAGCAGGCTGCCCGGAGGCCTCCTGGTGCGCACAGGGTGGGGCTGTCCTCAGTTTAGAATCAGCCAGACCCTGAGTTCTGGAGCGTCTCTGAGACGACGGGACCAGACAGGATCTGACTCGCAGGGACACCATGCACTTGTGACACAGAAAGTGGCTGCTACCCGGGCCTGCGGAGCCTGGGGGCTCGGGCACAAGGCCACCTCTCGTCCTGCTGGACAGGACGGGGCCCACTGTCGGCCGTGGAATGTTCGGGGCCACGTCTTACGTCTGGATGGAGAGGGTTACTTGACCAGAGGCTCCCTGAAGCCATCGCTCCCCGGCAAGCCCCCACCCCTGGCAGCGCGCCCCCGCCTGTGTCTGGGCCGCCGGCTTCACTGATCACGCGGTGTGGAGAGGAGCGGGCATTCCAAACGCCCGTTAATGGGCTTGGGGCTTCCATGCAGCCGCGGTCCTGGGGAATTGATTTCTCTCTTGGCTACAAATTGCAGATGGAGACATCGTGACATGCAGAGGGAAGCCCGGGGATGGGGGCGCAGGGGGCGACATCCAGCGTAAAGAGACTGCTAAGTCCCCGTCTGCGTGTGCGGGTCAAGGAGAGGGTGGGCTGCCCCCGGGAGAGCGGGAGGAGGGGAAAATCCATACAGGAGGCCCCCGAGCTCACCGCAGCGGAGGCTCTGAAGGAAGGTGCCGTGCATTTAAATTAAACGTCAGATACAATTTAGCACGGAGGCCTCACGGGGCCGCCCTCCGCAGTGGCTCCCTGCTGCACCCCTGCACGCCCGCCACCCGGCCCGGCTCAGCAGGAGAGCGCTGCATCCACCACCCAGGAGGGCGTCTGCGGAGGTGAGAACCCGGTGCTGTGCGGAGGCTCACCCCTCCTCGCTCCCCCGAGCCCCATAGCAGCGGCCGGCCGGGAAGCCCGCCCTCGCTCGGAGCGGGTGCAGCACAGCAGCCTCCGGCCCTTTGTCTCCAACATCCCCGAACGGAGAGGAGGGCTCCTGTGGGACAATCTCCTGCGTCCTTCTGGGAGGAGAGGGGCTGCGGGCGCACGCGCAAGGGTCCGCCGAGGCCGGTGCAGGGATGCGTGCGGCTCAGAGTCCTGCTGGGAAACCTGGTCTCGCGGCTTTCCCTTCCCGTTGTGATGCCTTCCGACAACTCCAGCTCCCAGGCTCCGGGAGGCTTGTCCACAGACTCGCACCCTCAGTCCGCGCCCCCACCCCTGCCCAGCCCTCGACCAGGGACTTTCCACAGCCACGGCCTGCTTCCAGGGCAGACACACCCAAGCACGGGGCTGGTGTCACGGCGCGGGGGCATGGTGGAGGCTCCCCTGAACCCAGCTCTGTGGCCTACTAGCGTGGTCCTTTGAGGCCCAGAGGTCCCCTCGGGGCCCCCGGGCTTCCCTGTCTGCTTTCCTGTCCACCCCCCACGTTCAGTTCCCAGCTGTTCAGACCGACCTTCCCCCCACAGGGCAGCCCCTCAGCCGTGCTCCCGCCGTCTGCTCCAATCTGCCCTCCGTCCCGCCCGACTTCTGGCTCCGGTTCTTCAATGCTTTAGGATGAAGGTTCATGAAGGCCGAGAGCCACTGGCCCAGGAACCGTGGTCACCAGAGGCCGTTCTGTCTGCAGGACTGAGGGCAGCCAGACGGGGCTGGGTCATCACCCAGACGCCCCCGGAGCTCGACTGGACTCCCGTGTCCTCAGCTCCTGGCACAGGCTCACCGCAGAGGGATGACAACGCACTCAGTCCCCCGGCGGCTTCCCTGGCCGGCCACAGTGGGGACAGATAGCAGGGGTGGGCTCTGCGGCCTCTGGGGCAGGGCCAGCCACCACCTCAGGGACACCCCTTCCAGGCCAGCACAGACATGCGTTGCCCTCAGAGCTCGAGCCTGTCACGTGGAGGGCATGGCTGACCCTCCAGAAAGCAGGGAGTGGCGCTAAGTGGCCCCGCACAGACAGAAAATGCCTCGAGTGGGCCAGGGACAGTGACGCACAAATACAAGCCACCAATCACGGAGCAGTTTATTTTTGTGGCAGGAGGTTCCCCTGATGCCGGCGGTATATGGTTCTAGACAAAAGCCCGGTACAGACAGGACCGAGCAACTGCTCCTTCTCTGGCAAGCCCGGTGGGGACCCTCGTTCCAGGCCTCACCGCCCCGAGCCTGCTCCCCCGGGAGCCTCGTCTCCACCCTCGGCCGACAGCCCAGCACGCAGGCCTCCTCGGCCTTCTGGCTCGCTGCTCCCGTGCCCCCACATTCCCTGTCCACCAGGGCATCTCCGGCCTCGTGTGTCCCCCGGCTCCTGACACCTGTGTCTCACTGTCTCCGGCCACCACTCCTGTCAGGACGCCAGCACATCTCCATCGAGAACACTGTGCCTCGCGTCCGCTCTGGCCAAGCTCGCGGCCCCGCTGCCCACCTGCCCTCCGGCCAACGCCTTAACCGCGTCCTTGGAAAGCCTGGACGCTCCAGCCCCACATCCGCCGCGCCCCCCAATGGCAGAGTGACGGGAGGGGTCAGGAGAATTGGCCACGCCTCAAGGACCCCTCCGAGTGCGTGAGGACGGCGACAGTCCTGCTTCCCAGATGGAGTTCAAGGAACACCGGTCACAGGAGGTCGGCCGGTCCCGGACACGAGGCTTCCCGGCCTCCTCCGGGACCCAAAACCGCCTCATGAGGTGCACATGGCGTGACACTGAGCAAAGATGAAAACCGGGGTTAGCCACGTGAGTCGCGGGACAGTCAGGGTCTGTGAAGGACCCTGCGTGGACGCACAGCCTAAAACCAAGTCTCACTGTGAAGTGATTCTTCCCAGAAAACACAAACACTGAAACGCGACGCGCGTTGGCAAGACAGTGACCTGGGAGCCGGGGACGTCCTGGCTGAGGAGGAAACTAGAGAAGCCGGGACAGGAAGCGCTGACCTCGGGCGGTTCTGTTATTCTCAGACTGCTGGGTGCTGGGACCGCGGAGTGCGTCCTAGAGACCCTCTGGGAGGCCTGTTGAACCTCGGGGCACACGCCCCGCGGCCGCTTCCCAGGTGGGCCGTGAAAACGCCGAAGCCTGCCCGCCCGACCGGCAGGAGAGCGAGAGCGTTCTCGACGCATGGGCAGCCCTCCCCAGGCCCGCGGCGGAGCGCACGGGTCTGACATCTGTGGGCAGGACTTGTGCGACCACACTAGACGAGTGCGAAGCAAAAATCCACACGTACAAAATGGGCCACGACAGAGTGGGAAGGAAGACGCGTCTGCGGACGGAACAGTTCTGTGTGTGTTTCTAGAGCGGAATTCTCCAGAACAGTGATATTGCCACAAGGCGCTTCCACAGTAAGACTCTGGAAGTGGTCGGTAAATCAGGCTCTGGCCGGGGTCCCCGCGCTTTCCTGTTCCGAGCGGGAAGCGGTCACCGTGATCTCCTACTATGGCCACAGCAAGGGGTCAGCGGGCAGACGGACAGACGTCAGGGCGGCATCCGCACACCGACCCACAGGCCTTACTTTGCAGGAGGCACAGCGAGGCTTGGCCGGGCGCAGGGAAGCAAAACACGCGAGAAGATCACCCTCTTGCTGATGGACGAGATGCCGTGAGTGAGACTCGCTTCGCCCCCGTTGTTCTAGAGCCGACGCCAGGGGACTCAACAACCCAGCGGGAAGAGGGGGTCTCCCCGTGGACACAGCTGGGCTTTGTGGACGGGTCAAAGGAAGAAATCCATCACGGTTCAGAGGTCAGGGACGTGGGGCAAGGGCCCAGCAGACAGGAGGGCCAAGACTCCTGGCAGGAAATGGGGGACACCCAGCAGAGGAGACGGAGACCCAGAGGGCAACGCGGGTGTGAGCAAGACTGACACCAAGGCCTCCAGGGGGGACCCTCATGCACCCACAGCTAAGGCAGCCTCCCGATGGGACAGCGCCTCCCCCCCGGGAGGCCTGTGGCACAGCAGGGCTGGGTGCGGGAGGGAGGATGCTCAGGGGGACACGATCCCCCCAGCCGATGCAAAGGCACTCGGTGCCCCCAGGTGACCGATGGCCCCAGGACGGGCCAGGCCAGCGCGGGTGGGGCTGAGCTCTGGACCAGTCCCGGGTTACCCTGGAAACGGGGGAGGACGGGCAGGTGTCAGGCGCACAGCACGGAAGGCAGCTGACGGGTTAGGAGACATGGTGGCCTCGGGGCATGCGTCTTCCGCGTCACTGAGCCAGGACGAAGCTACGGACGTGGATGGTCTCACCCCCATGCGACGGGCTGTTTTCTAAATAAAGGTTTTTCTAAGAACCCCGCTCACCACTACTATATCATGATATAAAAACATCTCGGCCTACAAAACAGGGTTCCCCAAGCGAGCTGGGCACTGCCTAACGCCCACGACCCGGGAGGTGCAAGCCCAGTGGGCTCCTGTCCGGGGAGCACCTGGTAGGGCTGAGGCATGGCCTCCCCTCGGGCCCTGGAACTCAGCAGGGGCCCTGGGGGGACAGTACGCCCTCAAGGGAGGAGGGCGACTGCTCTGAGACAGGACTGCAACACAGTCCCTTAGCGGGTCCGCTGGCCGGACGAAAAGCTCCAGGCCAAGACCCTGTTGAACGTGCGCTAACAGAGCGGAGTAGGAACGCGGAGAGGAACATAGCCAGCGGTTTGCGTCTGTCTGCTGCTTTCTGTCTGTCTGAGAGCCTTTGTCTACACTGGCTCTGCGTTTATGCAGCCTGAGAAGAGTCCCCCAGACTGCCCCCACCCCACAGGTCAGGCGCAGGGAGGGCGAGTGGGTCTTCCCCGGGCCACACACGGGTCCGCCAAGCTGAGCACGGCCCACGGGGCCCAGAACCACTCTCCCTCTGTGCTCCTGGGTCTGGTGGGCCACCTGGGACAGTGTACACATCTGAAGGGGGCAGCGGAGGCAGCGTGGCCGGCAGCCCTCATCTGGGAGGGCCAGAGTGCCCAGGTGTTCCCGCCGGTGGGCCCAGCTCTCTGGGTCCCCCAGGATGCCCCTGTTCAGCACTGCCCCTACTCCCAAATCATGGGCAGATGTGTGGGGCCTTGCCTCTGTGCACCCCACATCATCGGGTCCGGCAAAGGAAGACACGGGCCAGGCCCACTCCAGCTTTGCGTCCAGTGTTCTGTCTTCTGCCTTCTGGCCGCCCGCCCTGCTGACCCGCAGGGATGTGGGACCCACCATCGGACGCACAGACTACAGCTTCTCGGCTCCCCGCAGCCCAGAGGAGCTTTCAAGTCCCGGGACCGCGAATCCCCATGGAAACCGCGGTGTCCTCTCGCGCCCAGCAGTCTGGCTGCCCAAGGGGACCCCCACTGCTACCGGGGCTCAGCCCCGAACGTGGCCCTGGGCCCCTGCCAGCAGCACGTCACTCGGACATCAGGTCACTGCAGGGTTCAGGGAATGACGTCCTTTTTCTGTCTTCATACTCGGAACTTTCTTTACATGAGTCACATCGGCTCATTTGACACCTCGGGGAAAAGGCAAGCATCTGTATTCCTCTTTCTCCTTCAGTCTGAAAGACCAGGTGGCACGAAGCCCCCAGACCAACTTGGGGCTCCCTCACGCCCCTTCCTACGGCCGGGGTGCAGCCTTGCGGGTGAGGTTTGACCTAAACCGGGTGCTCTCTGCTCAGGTCCTGACGGCCCCTGAGGGAGGAGCCGCGGCCTCACTGCCCCGTAGCCTCACCGTCCCCTGTGGCCTTGCGGGTCCCTGCGTCCATGTCGGTACGTTGTTCTGCGTTGATTTCCTAGAGAAAACTGTCAAAAGACTGAATTTAGCACGAGTACGGGGACACGTTTCTTTAGTGAAAGGGAGCGAGTCAGTCCTCAACCTGGACCTGTCTTAGAGCACGCCGTCCGGCGTCCAGACCCCCTGCCTGGCCGTGTGCAGATGGGCCCGGGGAGGAGCTGCCGTCCTCGGGGTCTCAGGTCACCCGGACGCCGGTTCCTTTGCCCCGACTCACAGCAATGGCTGAAACCACGTGTGGCGAGTGTCTGCCATCTGAATGGAAACTCGGAAGTCTGGACAAAACCTGAACTTGCTCTAGGGGAGCCCAAGTCTGGATCTTCCGACGGCTGGTTTTCACGTGCGTATTTGATGCCGAACGGCCAAGAGGAAGGTCCGCCAGTTTCACTCCCGCACGGGAAGGTGCACGACTGCGTATGTGATTTGGCCGGGTTATTTATAAATATTTTTAAGTTAAAAGCTGTTTCAGCAAAGCCCAAAGCCTCTAAGAGCGGCCACATGGCATCCCCCACACCACACTGATCGCCCTGGTGCAGAGGGGCTCCCGTCCCAAGGTCCTGGGACCCCAGCCCCTCGAGAGCCAGTGCCCTAACCACGGAGGCTGAGGGTTTCACTCCGAGGGGCCTGAGGGGGTTTCAACTGACTCGTTCTCATCTTGCATTTTGACTTCTCTCTTAGTTCTTGGTCGAGTCCCACATGCTGGGGGCCTGGCTCCCACCCTGGGGCCCCTGGAGGACGTGAGGGAGGTGCCGGCTCCCGCCCCAGATGGGATCGACCCTCCCCGGGGGGCCTGGTCACAGATGGTCCCCTGGTCTCCTGCCGTGTCTGCAGCTCCCGCAGGAAGAGGAAAGCTCACTTCCTACTGCTGTCCCGAAAGCCAGACTTCCAACCGGTGAGCGGCTCCCAGTCGCCTCCTTCAGACAGAAGATGTGACGATGCAGCTCCCTTTGGTGGTGGGGCCGGGCCGGCTCTTCGATCTCAACGCCGTGTTTCATCAGCCCATGATGTTCGCGCTCAGATCTGCACATGCCGGGCACGAGACTCAGAGGCTTAAAAAAACCGTCTAACGTGTGTGTCGAGATGGGCACCCGGGCAGCCACTTTGGGCAGCCAAAGATCATGGTCATGGTGTCCTTTAGAATGTCCTTTGAGGGCGCCTGGGTGGCTCAGTGGGTTAAGCCGCTGCCTTCGGCTCAGGTCATGATCTCAGGGTCCTGGGATCGAGTCCCGCATCGGGTTCTCTGCTTGGCAGAGATCCTGCTTCCCTCTCTCTCTCTCTGCCTGCCTCTCCATCTACTTGTGATCTCTCTCTGTCAAATAAATAAATAAAATCTTTAAAAAAAAAAAAAAAGAATGTCCTTTGAGCCCAAGGAGCATCCGTCCTGATCTGGCCCCCACACCCCTCAGGGCCTGTGCACCGCGGTCAGGCAGCTGTCAGCCCCGTGTGAGTGACGTGCGTCGAGGTCCCAGCAGGAAGCTTCACTCTCTAGGAGACCAGAGGGCAGTCCCTGCCCGGACAGTCTCCACCGGCCTCGTCGGGCAGGCATTAGGGTCTGTGCACTGGTGGACTGGGGAAGCACGAGTCCAGCCTCCAGAAACCACGGCGGCCATGGGGATGCCTGCCACCTTCTGTTCTAGGAGCCCCTATACTGTCCACCCGACTCCCATGACCACCCTGCAGACAGTGGTCAGCCCCACTTGCCCGGCATCTTCTACTGATGCGGGGCAGAGGGGGTCTTTCTGGGCTTGTCCCCCATGTGGAGCATGGCCATGAGGAAGGATGTACCTCATGCTTTTAGAGAGAGACAACACTGGCGTGTCTTCTGCGTCCCCAGGGGCCATACGTTCCACTCAACACGCGTGACCCTGAACTTCCCGAGTGCCCACAGCATGAATGACGCCACGAGTCTGCTCTCTAGCTGACCAGCGTCTGGCCAGGGGTGGACTCGGATGAAGCTGTGAAGGAGAAAAACAACTATGGCTCCTCCCGCCCTGTGCTCTCCTGGCCCCTCAGCCCTCTGCTGGCCTCACCCTGCTGCCCTTTCAGTCAGTGGTCAGTCCCCACTGGGCTGCCTGGGCTACGTGCCGTTTAAGAAGGCATCTGGAACTTGGGGAAACTGTTCAGAGCCAACGAGGTGGCCTGCAAAGGAGGGTCCGCCCCGGAGCAGGCGTGTGGCAAGCATCATGTCAAAGTGGGCTCCTCGCCCGCCCGGCAGGGACAGAGTCCTGGGAGGCCTGTGTCCTGCGACATCGGAGCCTGCCTCTCCCCCCATCCCACGGCTGCTTCTCACACCACAGAGCGGACAGGGTGTGACACTGTGGAGCCCATGGCCTCACTCTGTTCTGTGTGGCACTCTGTGGCCCGAGGGGGCGAACCTTTGCCATTCCCGCCGCCCTCCTGTTTTCCGACGAGAGAGCACCCGCTGTGTGCTGAGCTAGACGGGCGGCAGCTGAACGCTTCCGGCACCGGAGGGGAGACAGCGGCTGCTGGGCCCTGCGATGGTGGCCGTGGTCAGGTCCTAGTGCCCGCCACGGGACCGCCCCAGAGCACAGGTCCTCAGTAGGCTGGGTGGGAGGAGGCTCATGCCCTCAGGTGCCAAGGCTCCTCCTGAAATTTCAGCTCCACGCCGGGGCTGGGACAGTGGCCCCCATCACCCACCCAGGAGGTCGGCGTGGCGACTGCCCAAGACGGCTCTCTGCCCGCAGATTAAAATGGGCTTGAAGTCCTCGTGGGCTTCCTTGGTTGGCTTCTCCCTCACTGGGGACTAACGCTGCACTTGGGTGGTGGGGGCTGAGGCACGTTCTCTTTCCTCCCACCCGGAGTCAGACACAAGAGTGGGCCGGGGGCAGGAGAGGCAGCGGCCTTTCCTGAGGGCGCTGCCATGGAGCCAAGCAGCCCCGACCCTGCCGGCCTCCCGGGGGAGGAAGGGGGCCGCCTGTGAGGCTGCGGGCGTGGGGGCACCTGCTACGGGACCTCGAAGGCCCATGGTGGGCGTGGCCCTGACATTCTCAGCCCCCGGCCGTGCTGACGGAGGGTGGGCTACACGTGGCACAATCCCGTGGCTCAAACCTCAGAAAAACCACGACACCCACTTAACCTAACCTGTGACCTTGCCCCATGCTCCCGGACGCTCTGCTGACCTTCGTGTCCCCAGACACAGTGTGACTTTAGCTGTAGCCATGAGACACGAAGCAGCAGACACCTGCCAGGAAGACTGTAGCTGAGAAACGGAAACGGGAAACAGCTGCTGGAGAGGATGTGGGGAAACCAGACCCCCGAGCGCGCGGCAGAGCAAGCCGGTGCGGCCGGTCGGCACAACAGCCTGCAGGAGCCTCGGAAACGCGGCTGAGAGTCACTCTGCGACCCAGGAGTTCCGCTTCGGGGGATCGACCCCAAGGAGTGGACGACAGGGATTCAGGCAGGCGTGTGCGCGCCCGTGCCCACAGCAGCCTCACGCACGACAGCCGGGGGGAGAAACAAGGCAAATGCCTGTGGACCGGCGCGTGGATACACGGAATATGGTCCGGGGCACAGCGGAGTATCACGGAGTCCCACAAGCACGGAGCCCCGATGCCTGCTACAGGTGGGTGAACCTCGAAGACGTTATGGGAGTGAGAGAAGCCAGCGACAGAGGAGCAGGTGCTGTGTGTCCACGTCGACGAGGGCCCTGCGGCCGGCAGAGCGGAGGGTGGGGAGCCTGAGCTGGGGGACGGGGAGTCAGCGTCTTCAGCTGGGAACGATGGAAAGTTCTGGAGACAAGAGTAGTGACAGCACAACTATGTGGACACACCCGATGCGGCTGAGCTGTGGACTCAGAAACGGTTAAAATCACTGTGGTTTACCCAGCACGATGGTTAGAATTTACCACGATAAAGAAAGAAGGAACTGGAGACGCCGTTGGCCAACAAGGCAGACGGGGCTGGGAGCTCCGGTGTCGGTGCCCCAGGTTACGGCTTTCCCCAAGTTTAGAGCCCCAGGCCCCCGGAGGCTGCCCCAGGGCTTCGGGTCAGACCCGCTGGGAGGGGGCTGACATCAGCAGTCCACACGCTCGCCACAGAGCCCGTGTGCAGAAGCTTTCATACAAAGCAAGGCGGCCGGCCCTCAGCAAGCTTTTCCTCACTGTGGTCCACAAACGGGGGTTGTGTCGACTCCTCCCTGTGAGGGGTTTGCAGAACCCAGCTGTGTGAGCTTCGTGTCTTCCCTGACCTGACCCCTCGCCCGCACCCCAGCCAGGCCCCAGCCACGGGAATGGGCAGCCACGGCCCCTTGGGGAAATACGGCTCTCACGTCCCCACATCTCGAGGCCTCAAGAGTGTGGAGGGGAAGGTACCTGGCTCCGCATCCCCCGCTCAGGCGTCCCGTGCCCTGGAGGTCGCCAGCGGGGGGTCTGGCCTCGACACCGCAGGAACGTGGGCACCCAGGAGCGTCTGTCCTCTGCTCCCCAAGGGGCCACGGGGCTGGAGCTTCTCTTAGGAAGGGCTCAGGTGGCCCGATCTCACAGAAGGGTGTGCACAGGTCCTGGGAGGCTCCCGGGCTGCTGGTGAGCCGCTGGGTGAGGGCGAGTTGTTCTGGACCCGGGATGGGCAGTGGGGGGACGGAGGACGTCCGAGTATTCCCAGCACCCTCAAAAAGCCCCCACTGGGGCCAAGAAGGAGAGAGGCCACTCATCACGGGTCATGGGCTCCAGACAGGTGGTGGCCACTTCTAACCCATACGTTAGCCACCACCGGTCTGCTGGCATGTGCACGGCACACACGGCAGGGGGACAAAACCCCAGCTCTTCTGGGAGCTTCCACTGCAGGGAGACCTGCTGTCACCTACAGAACGTCTGTCTGTTCCCCAAATGCCTGTTGCGCAGTGGGAGGGAGCACAGGCACAGTGCCCCCCCCCACCCCCGCCACGAGATCCCTCGGATTCGGCTGAGACACGGTTCTGGGAGGTCAGGAAGCTGAGCCCACAGAAGCTCCGTGACTCATGACATTCTGCCTCTGACCCTCCCTGCCCCCAGCCTCCCTTCCGGCTTTCACAGGTGTGCCACTGGGGAGCCCTTGCAGCCGACGGGACACACGAGCAGGCCCTTGCTCATGGGCTCGCGGGGGCCCTGTACCAGGAGCCGTTTCTGCATTTACCCATGCTGGAACGAGCCCCATGCACGGCGGGGCCCTGTCTGCTCCCTGGCGGGTAGCACCTGTCTCCCCGAAACCCAGCAATACTGGAAGGGGACACTGGGCGCTGGCTCTCCGGCTTTCCCCTTGGTAAGTGGCCAGGGCTTGGCGCAGGGTGCTTGAATCCTTGCCCCCACCCCAGTAGAAGAGGGGCCCCACTCAGCAACAGGGCCTCCCTCATGTGTGGAGCAGGGTGACGGGAGCACGGCTCTGCCCCATGCGGCTCCGGCAACACCACGGTAACTCCGTGAGCCGGAGACAGTGTCACAGTCACACGGGACGGGAGCACCGACGCCTGAGCAGGAAGGGCTCCCGTTGTCTCCACTGTCTTCTTTGTGAGCCTGAGGCTGGCCGTCCACACTGCTTCCTTGCCGCGGCGCCCACGCTTTACGCCGCTGCTCGAGCACTTCTGCCCGTCATGACAGAGACGTAGACAGCAGCAGCTCACGGGAGGCGCGCGACAAATTGTGGTCGGTACCGTTTAGCTGCCAAGGAAGACCGAGGCCCCCACACCAGTGACTGAGCCGGGCTCCGCCAGCTCCTCAAAGTCAGGACAAGCGTCCCTTCCACGATCACACGTCAGCGCTCCGCTCGGTTCTGCATTGTGCAAACCAGGTCTGGGCCGGCGAGGCGGGCCGAGCAGCTCATCATCCTGGTACGCTCCCTTTCCATTCAGGAGGATGGCGGGGCAGGGGCGGGGTGGTGACACGGCCCTGCCAGGAGCGGGGGTGACCCCCACGCCCCAGCAGCAGCTTCCAGCCAGGTGTCCGTTGCTGTTGGACGTTCTGTAACTGGGAAAGGAGGGAGGACTTCCCGAGGGAGCTCGGCGTTCAGGACTCAAAGACGGGGGTGTACGTGCCCGCCATCCCTGCTGGGAGCCAAGCATGTCACCGTGGTGGCCGTCCTGCCCTCGCGAAACAGGAACACGACGGGAAAAGCAGACAGGGCCTGAAAGTGCGGCGATGCACGTGCCTTCACTTAACGAGACCAGTGACCGAAGACGGCACGCTTTTGGCTACCGCCTACACTTAAAACAAATTTTATTTAAATTCCCTTCGTTCACATACGGTATGTTAGTTTCAGGTGTGGACCATCGTGACTCAGCCCGTCCGTGCTCCGCCCGGTGCTCGACACGCCCAGTCCCCTGCTTCATCCCGTCTGGTCCCCAGCAGAGCTCTCGGTAGCGGAGGACTCTTTCTTGGTTTGCCCCCCGCTCTCGTTTCCCCCTTTGCCCATTGTTTTGTTCCTTAAATTCCACGTGAGGGGCTCACGTGGTGTCTTTCTCTGATGGACTCCGCTGAGCATAGCCCCTCCCCTCCAACCGCGTTGTTGTGAACGGCAAGGCCTCATCTTTGCGAGGCAGAGTACTCTTCCTCCGCGCGTCCACACCGCTCTCCTCTCTCACGCACCTGGGCTGCAGCTGCTGCCGCGATGGCGCCGAGGTAAATGGGGGAGTGCCTACGTGTCCACGGCTACTGCCCGCGTCTGTGACTCCGCACGACCTCTCCGAGTCGTTGGAACTTCCTGCCAGCCCCCGGGGGACGTGAAGAGCACAGCCCGGCGTGCTCATCCCGCAGTAAATAAATCGTCATCTGCTCCTCCGAGCAGCTGGTTTGTGTCGACTTGTGTCTCTCGGTGCATCCACTCGAGCCCGGCCCCATGGGCAGACCGCACACGCCTCGTCTTCATCAGGAGCCCCCGAGCGACCCCAGCACAGCAACAGCGCCGTTCTGGCCTGGACACCCGCTGTTCCCAGCCCCGTGGCGTGAGCGCCTGGCAGTGTCGCCGTGCTCGTCTTCCCGGGTGTGGCGATGCACACAAACAGTGCTCCCTCGGGCTCAGGGGCCCCAAGGTGGCCAATGTGTCACGGAGGACAGCCCCCCATCCCGGCCCCAGCTGCCTCTCTGCTCCTCTCAAGAGAAAAGCCACTAAAAGCCTGAAACCGCCCCAAGAAGAGTCATCTGGGAATGTTAAGTACCGGTTTCCTTAACCGTTTAAAAATAGTTAAATTCATCTGTTCGTGCTCATCCTGCTGTGGGGTCCGTCTGCCTCCATCGCGGTCTCTTCTCTGGGAAATGATGGAACGTGGCTGCAGACGCTTCCTGGCACCCACAGTCTGATGCCACCTACCGAGGGTTCATGGAACACGCCAGGGCTCCCGGGAGGGGATCACTCAGCTGCCGGATGCGCACGACCCCGAATCAGGCGTCTCCCGGCATCTCTGCCCCATCCGTCAACGAACAATGACTGTCAGCACCGCGTGGGGCTGCTGGGCGTGAGGTCACGTGTGCCAGGCCGCACACCAGAAATGGCCGTAATGTTGGCATAATTTTTCACGACCGTCTTCATTAACCACAGCTCGCGGGAGGGTTTGCCTGTGCCCCGTCATCGCCATGACAACGCCTCGCAAGCTCGCCTGCCCAGTGTCCACCGAGAGGAGAGGCTGAATATCCTCATTATTCTGCCTCCCGCCTGCCCTGCCTGTGCCAAGAGGGAGACGCTGTGCACGGGCCAGTGATCTATCCCCCGCGATTCCCCTTGACAGCCGCTATGGCGTCTGGGCGAAGGCACTGGTCTGATTTCACAGTTTAATTACTGCTAATCTGGAGGGGGGGCCGTGCTAATGAGCCGTCAGCAATAGGAGAACCAGCCGCGCCGCTCGCCCGCCGCGTCCCCAGAGGCCTGAAGCTCCGCACAGCCCCACCCCCACCCAGCTCCGTCCTGGCTCCAGGAAGTGCTTCGTGTTGACCCCTGGGGTGACGGATGATGAAGCAGCGGCGGAGACGGGAAGGTTGGAGAGTCACGATGTCAAGAGTGAACGCGGAAGTTCAGGCTCCCGTGACCCCACGAGGGGCCACGAAGGACACACAGGATACCGCCAGCAGATGTGGGACAGAAGCACGGCTAAGACACGCACTCAGCCCCCCGGGGTCTGCGTAGACACACCCACAGCCAGCCTCTGCCCGGCTGGGGACCTGGTCCGGCGGTCTGTGTCCTGGGCGCCAAGGCCACCCTGGCTCCCCTGCCTCCCACCCCCAGCCGCTGCTCTCTCCGGCTGGACAGACACCCCGGGCGGGCCTCCCTCCGTCCACCCTTCTCGCCCAGGACGATTTGTTCTTCCTGAGACCAGCGGGGGGGCTTGTCGGCACATTCCGGGTTATGCTGGTCCCACTGCTGTTTGTAGGAGTGAAGACCCCCAACTCCCAACACGGCCCAGAAAGACCACACTTGGACCTACAAAGACACACGGGGCCCAGCACTCAGCATGTTCCATGATTCCCGGGCAGAGCTTCGAGTCCCTCCACCATCACCTCTGTCTTCTCTTCTGGAACGCAGCCCCACACCCTCACACCAGCTCCCTGTCACGGGGGTCTCAGCGTCCTCTCGTCCAGCCTCAGTCCCATACCGAAGACCGTCCTTCCCGGCATACGGTGCACCCGGACCAGGCCGGTCGTCCCCAGGGCCTGGCGTGGAGGGGACCGTAGTTGTTTCTGGAGTGAACAAACACCAGGTAGGCTCTTCTCACGGCCTTCAAGAAATGTCCTTGTCAGAAAACACTGATGTCCCCAACTCCTCCTACAACAGACGCCAGCAGTCGGGATGCTGACCTACGTGTCCATTTATCTGTGAACTGAGATTTCTTTATATCTCTCCTCATTCTAAAACACCACTTTCAAGAATACAAACAATAAAAGGGAAAAGCGGATAAATAAAAAATCAGGTCTGGGGGAAAGATTGATAAAAATATGAAAGAAAAAGTCCAGGGGGCTGCGTGGGCGTCAAGCCCGTCCCACAGAGCTGCAGAAACTGAGCGGAGAGCGTCGTCTGAGCTCCCAGAGAAAGCGAGAAGTCGTCCCGTGCGAATCACAGGCTCTGTGAGACCGACGGCGTCAGGCAGCTGCGATCTGACCGTGCGTGTCCCCAGCGAGCCCGGCGACAAGGGCAGAGGCAGGCTCCGTGGGGCTGGAGTCGGGGGACCTGCGCTGGCGGGGGGAGCGGGTCTGACGGGGGCGGGGGCGCGGTGCGGCGGCCTGACCCACGCGGACACTCCCCGCACCAGGGGACCCGCGAGGGGCACGCGGCGAACCGTGGCGGAGCGCGTGGTTATTTCGTGGAAAGGGTCTTTCAGCCCCACACAATATGGGATTTGCCTGTGGAACCCCGGCACCCTTGATTCTCCGTCCGATCCGGCGAGTGTAATTCCAGAAACGCGCCGGAGCCGTGCTTGGCTTCCGGGCAGGAGAGGGAGCAGGAGGCTTCCGGGGCTTCCACGTATCCGTCCCAGGATGCGTAACGTCATCACAACGAACCATTACGGCTTCGTGATAATGCTAATTAAGTATTCTTCACAGCAACACGGACAGAAACCAGATTTTCAATTAAGCGTGTTCCGAGCTGAAGTCTTGGTGGCTTTCCTCTCGCTCTCCTGCGGGCACCGAGCTGCTCCGCCGTGGTCGGGCTCTGCTTCCGGGGAACGGGGGAGCCGCCGATGCGTGGAGCTAATTTCTTCTCATTTTCTTTCTGGTACCGTGAACCCAAAGGTGGGACTCTGCTCTGGGAGACGCTTTTGTTACAAAGTTGCAAAGCCCCGGGTCAGGGGTGCTTCGGGTAGCGGGGCAGAGGGAGAGAGGGCTCTCTGGAACCCGTCCTCCGGCCTCCAGCACGTCGGCCCAGAGCCATCCTGCCGAGCGGACGGGCATGGGGAGAACCCCCCGGCCCAGCTGCGACGCATCGCCGGGGGAAGGCAGAGGCGTCTCATCCTGACGTTCCTGCTTGAGCTGGACATCTGTCCTCCCTGAGTGGCCTCCGGGTCACCCCGGCACTGTGCCAGCAAGTTCTGGGCCTCGAGAGGCCCTGGGGTGGACCTTGGACACCTGCTCCTGGACACTCCCACTGCCCCAGCAGAGAGCCCAGCCCAGAGGTGGCCCCGCTGGCCAGCCATGTAGACGGGCCATCCTGCCGGTGAGTCCCCAGCCCCACGGTCCCTGCGCAAATGTCCCATCTGTGAGCAACACAGTGATGACATCAGCTCCGAGCTCCGGGACAACCTGTGACACTTCTTATGGGAGGCTGGCCTCTAGCTCCCCCTGCTCGCTCCTCCACACTAATACCACACACAGTCCCGCGGCAGGACCAGCCCTCCCGGGGCATCCCAGCTCCGCGTGGCAGCACCTATGAGTCCCATGTCCGTGTGCGGGATGGGGGCCTTGCAGACGAGCAAGATGCAGACCTCGAAGAGCTCACAGCTGAGCGGGGAAGACATAGCATAAGGCCCTATAGTGCTAATATTAGACAGGGCAGAGACAGAGAGACAGAGAGAGACAGAGAGAAAGAAAGACAGAGAGAGAAAAAGAGATAGAGACAGAGATACAGAGAGAGACAGAGACAGGGAGACAGAAAGAGAGACAAAGAGAAAGACAGAGACAGAGACAGAGAAAAAGAGAGAGAGACAGAGACAGAGATATATACAGAGAGAGATAGAGGGACAGAGACAGAGATACAGAGAGAGAGAGACAGAGAGAGAGAGAGACACACACATAGAGAAAGAGGGGCGCCTGGGGGGCTCAGTGGGTTAAGCCTCTGCCTTTGGCTCGGGTCATGATCCCAGGGTCCTGGGATCGAGCCCCGCATCAGGCTCTCTGCTCAGTAGGGAGCCTGCTTCCCTTCCTCTCTCTCTGCCTGCCTCTCTGCCTACTTGTGATCTCTGTCAAATAAATAAATAAAATCTTTAAGAAAAAAAAAAGAAAGAGAGAGAAAGAGGTAGAGAGACAGAGAGAGACAAAGAGAGAGAGACAGAGACAGAGAGACAGAGAGAAAGAGATATAGAGACAGAGAGACAAAGAGACAGAAAGAGACAGAGATATAGAAACAGAGACAGAGACAGACATAGAGACAGAGAGAGACAGAGAAAAAGACAGAGAGAGATAGAGACAGAGAGACACAGACAGACACTTAGAAGTAGAGAGACAGAAAGAGAGAGACAGAGAGATAGAGACAGAGAGACAGAGACAGAGAAACAAAGAGATGGACAGAGACAGAGAGACAAAGTAGATAAACAGAGGCACAGAGAGAAAGAGAAACAGAGACAGAGAGACAGAGGGAGACAGAGATAGACAGAGAGAGAGACAGAGACCGAAGGAGAGAGACAGAGACAGAGATAGAGAAACAGAGACAGAGAGAGACAGTGAGAACACAAGTCCCTCTGGGGAGACTCGAGAAAGCATACTGACTCGGAGAGGAGTCGAGTCTGGGTCTCGGGAACAGTGAGGAAGGAGCTGCCCCCGCCCCTCCCCAGGGGGAACCACGGAGGAACTTACCCGAGACCCCAGGTTGCAGAGGCCACAGTCCGGCTGCCCCTGCCCCCGGGAGGGCTCTCGTCTGGCCCCAGGCTCTTGGCACCTGCACCCATCAGACGTGCTGAGCAAAGATGCCTTTAGCGCAAGTGACTGCTTCTCCTTCAGAAACTTAGATCCGCTCGGCGAAGAACCCCCAGCACCAGCAGGCGCGACAGACACGAGTGACTTGTAAGCGGCGTGGGCGGCTGCCTCCTAGACCCCTCCACGCACACGACACCCGCGCCTGCACCGGCTCCGAGCGCTTCCGGGAGCACAAGCGAGCACAAGGAAGGTGCCGCTGCCGCGTGACCTTGGTGTGAGGGCTCGTCAGCGTGAGTGTCCCGCTCTGGCCGGGCAGCCCCCTGCCGGGGGGAGGAGGCAGAGTGCGGCCCCACGGCCCCCGACACGCTCAGGGAGCGCCTCAGACGGGCGAGGACAGCGGTGTGGGGCCACCTGCGCATCTCCTTCTGGGGTTCTGGGGAGCTGTTCCAGCGAGAACGCCACACAGCGTCACCTGTGCGGAGCTCCTGCTCCACGGCTCCTCCCCCGCGTTCGCAGGGGGCACCCCGACCCCGGACCCCTGATGCGGTTGGGGTCCTGCTGGAAGGCTCATCCCCCGTTTCAAGGCAGGCCCTGTAACGACGCAGGGAAGAGCCCAAAGACGCAAGCACATCTGGGATGAAGCAGGGAGGCCTTGCAATCCCGCCTCGTCTCAGGGAAGGAATCCAGGGCCCGACAGGCCAGCCACGGGCAGCGAGCAGCGCGGGCCTTCCCGACACTGACCGTGGAGGCGGGACGGCCCCCGTGCCGGTCCTCCTGCGGCCGCTCCCGCTGCTTCTCCCTTCCCTCCTCTGTCTTCTAGCATTTTCTCTTCAGTGTTTTCCTCTCTTGCCAGATGCGGTCCAAGCCACAGGTGGGGCGGGCGCCCCCGGACGCGGGAGTCACGCCCCCAAACTGGCCAGTCCAGCGACGCAGCGGGAGGCCGGCAGACCCCACCAGGCCCGATCCATGAGCCCGCGTCAGAGTTGCAGGTGGCGTCCCCAACCCCCGCTGGGCTCTCTTCCAGGGTTCCCCCGTCGTCCGTGTGGACACAGCTCCGCTCACCAATGGGCCACGGTCTTTGATAACTGACACGGATGCCATGCCGACCACCGTATCTCGAAACACAAACGAATGCTCGTTGGCCACTGTTCCCTCAACCTCGTTAATTCCGCGGCGCGTCGTAGAGACACAGCAGACGTGCGGAATCAACCGTCCACCGGGAAGTCAGCTCATCCGATGAGGCCAAGGAAAATGTTCTACTCGATAATATTGATACAGTTGGCTTTTACGGCATTAAGTTACCTTTAGACGAATCTTTACGGCGCAGGACAAAATGCCTCAATTCAGATCAAACTAGAATAAAATAAGCTCAGACAAGAGCCACCGCGGGAAGGAAAAGCCACAGAACGGAAGCTCCAGGGCAGCGGAGCAGCGAGTCCCAGGTGACGGGGACGGGCGGACCCGGGGAGCCCGGGCCTCCGCCCGTCTGCCTGGCGCGGATGGCGAGCTAACACCCCGGCTCGCACGCGGGCATCGCGGTCCTGCTGAAAGGAGTGACTCCATGTTTCTGCCCACGCCGCCAGTGCGGCTCGTCTGAGGACTGACATCTACAAACACAACCCAAGGGCCGCGACCCAGTCTCCCCGCAGGTACCCCAACTCCTGCTTCCTGCCGGGAATGGACTTGGACAGCGCGCCGTCTGCCTGTCAGCCGTCCCCAGGCCACGCCTCCCTGCGGTCTTGGGCCCTCAGCAGATACCACTTAGAAGCAAACCTTTCTTTTCTTGGTGACCGGGATGCAGGCCTCAAATGTGAAACCGTGGACCCAGCCCGGCCAGGACATGTGTCGAGTGTGAGTGCCAGCACCGCACGGAGAGTAGAGCTGCTGACATTCGTAAGGGACAGGTGAGCCTTCAAGCCTGGCTTCCGTCGGGGGCGGCCGGACACAAAGCACACGTGCCCGTCACGCGTGCTCATAAAGGAGTGTTTCTCGTCGGCCCAGATGGAGAAGGACCGGTTTTGCGGGGGGCCTGCTCCTTGCCCCACTCACTGGCCCACGTGCGCATCCCGCTGGGGCAGAGGGACCCAAACAAAGCCGCCCCTCGGAGCCGGGTCTGCTTTGTTCCCACCAGGCCTGGGAAGAGGCGGCAGCAGACGGTCGCGTGAGCTTGCTTTCTCCCAAAACCCACGCTTTGCTTCTTAGCTCTACTCCAGGAGTCCCAGAAGCTGAGAGACAAACCGCAGACTCAGCCGGGAGGACGTGGGGCCGGGGCACGGTGGGGCGGGGCTGAGGGATGGACTCAGATGCCGTTTCCGGAAACTTTCCTCAGACAGAAGACCCAGGAGAACAGCCGTGATGCTGGGTTTTAAGTGAGGGGCAGGTCTGTTGAAATTCATATTAGTTAAAATGATCGCTGTGTGTCTAAAGGTAGCTTTCCGGCCCGTGCTCGGTGGAGGGGGTCACTGTCCCATGCGGAGCGGGCTTCCTGGCGGACGGCCACGGGCCTCTCCTGGTGCCCATGGCCGCTGACTTCTGACCACTCGACAGAGCACATGGAGAGGCGGTAGGAGAGCCTTCATTTTCTGTCCAGCTACCTTACTTCTCGTGCGTGGGGCCCCTGGTCCCCCGGGGACATTCCCCAGGGCCAGCACTTAAAGCAGCACGAGGAGCACGAGTCCACCCCCAAGATGGACTTCTCGGGAAGGGCCGTCGTCCCCAGGCCCCGCCAGCGAGGCGCTGAGGCAGCCCGTGGACAGATACGGCTCCAGACGGACCCCCAAGGGGTCCAGTCAGAGGGACAACTGGGGCGGGCTGTCCCAGCGGGGGCCCCGGGGTGTGGTAGCCAAAGCGCAGACGCCGTGCCCGTACCCCAAGGCCCGAGGCTGCTGGGTGTGCCGAGCCCCCGTGCCCTTCTCCTCATAGTGCCGTGGACTCCTGCTGGCCGTGACAGGTCACAGCGATAGTGTCTCGGGTCAGGATGCTCCACAGAAACCCACAGGGATGCGGCCGAGCACGAACAAGCTGTGACCGTGCTGAGTCTCACCCGAGCCTGAAGCCCCCGAAAGCCCACCCTGTGCTCTGAGAAGCCGCCCCTGGTGACGTGGGGGCCCTGGGACGTCAAAGACACGGCCGGCCTGCGGCCTCCAAACTCCCACCGTGGCCCCACCCGCCATCACGACTGAGGAGTGCGCGTCCCACCCGCCAGGCGGAACAAAATGTTCGCCCAACCTGCTAAGACTCCCCCTTCTCCCAGGCCCTGAGCGGGGTGCAGCCACCTCGGGGTGAAACTGCCACGCCTGCGCGTCACACCAGCCTGCCACCTGTGTCCCCGGGCTCCTCCGGCTGCCTTCATTCCACACTCGCCGGCGCTGCCTTCGCTCCCTGCCAGAGGCCGGTGGACCCAGCAGCGCCCGACGGCACCACCCTGCCCATCGAGCCCAACCCCACAAGCCCAGCGTCCCCCCAAATTAAGTCCCTCCTCCCCACGTCCACGTCGTGGTTTCCGTGGCGGTTTCCGTGGCACACCGGGAAGCGTTGGTCTTACTGTCCCGTCATCAAAGCAGAACAACAGCCCACGTGTCCTGACCCCGTCTGCTCCCGAGGGGCTGATCAGCGTGAGGTCTGCCTGGCTCGTCCCCTTGGCACAGCAGACATGGTCCCGTCAGGCCTGGCGTGGTCTGAGGCTCGGCAGTGAGATGGACCTGCACGGACCTGAGCAGTGACCCCACGTCTCCGATAAGTGCCGGCTGCCCTGGCTTCCCGTCCCAGAGCTTGGCGCCCACCTGCCGGGAGGAGCGGCCAGGTCGTGCGTGTGGTGGGGGCAGGGGAGGGGGCTACGGCGTCGCCCACCCCTAGGCCGCTTTCCTCCCTGCAGTTCAATCATCACCCACTCCATGTTCATGAAGTCAGTCGTCCGACTCCCCGGCATTCAGAATAGTCCACAGTCTTTCCGCCCCGACGGCCAGCCGCCTGGCCAGCTCCGGTCGCCCTCCCGTCCCTAGGTGCTACCCTCTCCAGTTGCAGGAAACGGCTGCGAAGGACCCACACACCAGCCTCTGAGAAGATGCCAGTAACCGCGTCTGGTTTCCTCCTGGCTTGGCACAGATGGGCCTGGAGTTCTGGGTAGGGACCACTGACGCCACCCTGAGCACCTCGTGCGCACCCGTCCCACCCTCCTTGGGGAGCTCCGCTGTGCGGGTGGGTCCGCCCTGACACCCTGGTCTGCTTGCCTTTCCCGCCCTGAGTGGGGCAGAAGGCACCAGCCGGTGAGCGGCTACAGAGGGAGGCTGGTGCTCTGAACTCGGGACCGGAATGGAACTCGTTGGGTCCCTCGAGAATTAAACTCACGATTAGGAGTACCAGCCAGCTGAGCTGAGGGGTGAGCTCGGCACCAGGAGCCGGAGAGGGAGGGGACCAGCGCTCGGAGGAGAGACCACAATCACGCGACTTGGCTCCGGGACCGCACGCAGGCCCCCCGGCACGCATAGCGGCTCAGGGTCGGACTCCCAGGCTGTGTCCTGTGTGATCGTCACAGAGACAGCAGAAGCAATCCAGGAGAGAGGCACGCACAGGAGGGACTGTCTGCGTGTCATGTCCCTCCAAGAGAGAAACTCTGGTTTCTGTACCCAGAGAAATAACGGGGAGGATGACCACCCTGGAAGTGACCTCACGGCACCTGTCAACCCTCGGGCCTTCTTCCTAGCACACGAGCGTCCAGGTGAGACAGAGGAATCAGAGGAAAACACGGGATGCAGACAGGGCTTTGCTTCCCTTCCTTCAGGAGCAGAGGGGTTGGCGAGGCGGGGAAGACGCTGGTTCTTTGCGGACAGAAGGCGACGCCCGCCCGGTGGGTTGGCGTATCTGTGTGATTGTGTCACTGTGGAGTGTTATGGTGGGAAATTCCCATCAGACCCACTGACTGTGGGCTCCTGACGCACGGCCCGGGGGAAGCAGCCCCCGCAGGCCAGAGCTGGCCGCTACCCCAGAAGGTCCTGTAGCCAGCAGATCCGAAGCTAACTGCTCCGACCCGTGATGAGTTCCGCGAGGAAAACCGCGTTCACATGTAAGATCCCAGGACGCACTACGCTGCGGACAACACGCCGGGAGGGACCACAGCGCACCCTTGTCCACGCGTGCCCACGGCCCGCACCTCTGCCTCTCTTCCCACGTCCGGATTGGGGAAGCGCTCCTAGGTGCGCCCCTCGTGGTGCTGTCGGTGCTGCTTTTGGATGGGGCCTGCTCCCGTCTGCGGCCCCCGGCCTGGGCACCGCCCGTTTTCATCCATGGGTGAACAGGCAGGCCAAGAGGACCCGTGTCTTCTAGAGGAGCCGGGGCCGGGCTACGGCGCATCTGCTCTCTCCTCCCCTCACGGAGCGAGCGTGCGGCCGACACGGTGTGTTTCCCACAGGGCGGCAGTCCAAGCCTCCGAAGTGGGAGACACGTGAGTGTAGAGAAGCTGGAGAGGGTATGTGGTCTCTCTCGCAAGGAATATTCCTAAATTCTGCTTCCTGGGCAGGACACAGGGCTGCTAGTTTCGGAAGGCACCGCACGCATTGCGCGGCTTCGGGCCACAGTGGCTCTCGGTCTCACACGCTCTCTCAACAGATGTGGGAAAGGCAGCCGATAGCGGAAAAGCTACGGGACCAGGCGCCGACCCCGCCTCCAGGGCGTCTCCGTGTCCTGCCCGGGAGAGGACAGTCGGGCCTCAGAAGGGCTCTGGTTATTGTACTGTCCGCCTCTGGCCTCTCGGAGCAGCAGGAGAAGCCCTGCCTCACCCCATGGACGGTGCGGTGCGCTTACCGCACGGAGGCCCCGGACCACGCGGGAGCGGCCTCGGTGTGCGGACGCAGACCCACAGAGCCCCCAGTGTCTGGGGCCACATGCCGGGCCCCAGCGCAGGGACCAAGTGCGTGGGCTGGGCAGGCCCCGTGCAGAGGACGGCTCGGGGTGTCAGAGCCAGCCCCAGGCCTGCCTCGGCTGTGCACAGAGAACGCGGCCGACGGACGTCGACACACCTCCCGGCTGTGGGCTTGGGTTGCAAAGTGGCCCGACCAGTAACGGGGTCGGGACAGTTTTGAGAGTCTGTCAAATTGAGAGGCAACCGTTTTGTCAGAGAACACGCTCCTCTCCCGACACCGAACCAGCCGGCCGGGCTTGTGCAGAGACGTCGGCGGACGGCGGGGCCCGGGGAGGGGTGCCTGGAGGGGGGCAGACCGAGTAAATGCCATCTGACCGGGGGCGGGCTGGGGGATGGGAGACGGGGATGGGAGAGGAGGATAGCACTGAAGGGCCCTCCTGTGCGTGTGTGAGTGTGCGTGTGTGTTCATAGGCAGAGGGTAGGGTCACCACACGCGTGTACGTGCCCACGGTGCCCAGCGAGCACGACCTTCGTGTGTGGCTCCAGAGCCTGCCGGCCCCTCCGGCGTCCAGCACACTCTCCAGGGCAGGTGGTCCTAGTCGGGTGTGCACACGTCGGTGGTGGGGGGCTTGGAGAGCTCTGTCCCCACAGACAGGTTTCCTGGGGTGACGGGGGGGACTTGGTGAGCTCTGTCCCCACAGACAGGCTTGCTGGGGTGACGGGGGGACTTGGAGAGCTCTGTCCCCACAGACAGGCTTGCTAGGGTGACGGGGGGGACTTGGAGAGCTCTGTCCCCACAGACAGGCTTGCTGGGGTGACGGGGGGGACTTGGAGAGCTCTGTCCCCACAGACAGGCTTGCTGGGGTGACGGGGGGACTTGGAGAGCTCTGTCCCCACAGACAGGCTTGCTGGGGTGACGGGGGGGACTTGGAGAGCTCTGTCCCCACAGACAGGCTTGCTGGGGTGACGGGGGGACTTGGAGAGCTCTGTCCCCACAGACAGGCTTGCTGGGGTG
>NW_019154121.1:31471586-31525965 GCF_002288905.1 Enhydra lutris kenyoni
GGGGGTCATGGGACAGCCGAGGGGACACACTGTGGGGTCGACAGCTGAGCCCGTGCTGTGGCACCTGCTTGTGTCCCTGACCGCACCCCACGCCCCCAGCTGCGAGCGCACCTGCAAGCCTGTCCTTAGAAGCCCCAGGGCTTGGCGTGGACAGACGAGCCTGCATCTGCTGGAACAGACGGCACCATCTTGGCCAGCACACGATCTCTTCACGTTTCCGCCTCCCTGTTACAACCGAGCCGCCGTAATAGCTCTCCTAGAACGTTCTCGTTGCATG
Organism: Enhydra lutris kenyoni; assembly: GCF_002288905.1. Taxonomy (NCBI): domain Eukaryota; kingdom Metazoa; phylum Chordata; class Mammalia; order Carnivora; family Mustelidae; genus Enhydra; species Enhydra lutris. The sequence goes on from NW_019154121.1 coordinate 31,471,864, forward strand.
GAATAAGCCCGTATGTGTGTAGAAGCTTGACACGGCCCCAGCAAGTGTTGCACAAACATCAGAAAAGTGGTGGAACAGCAGCAGGGACGAGAGGTCTGCTGTGAGAAGTTAACAGCTGCTCTGCGTGCCGCCTCGTTTAGAGTTCTGTGTCCACAGAAGCGCCCCTGAACCCCCAACCTGCTGGCTGCCCATTCACACCTGCGAGCTCCCCCCGCGGTCCCCCGCGCCTCACTCACCGTCCCTGGGCTCCCCGGCGCATCCCAGCCCCTTGCACACAGCTGGCGGCTGGCAGAAGGTGGCGCGGAAGCTTCCCCAGGACCAGAGCAGCCCTCGCACACCTACAAGCTGGGCGACAGCTACTGAGGGACGGTCTGAACCCAGCCGACCGAGGAGCCACTCTGGAACACGGGGGCGCACGGGCAAGGGCCAGCCTGGCAGGGGGAAGGTTCAGAGACCCCAGTCCCGGAGATGCTGGCCACAGGGAGGCCACTGGGTCTGTCCCAGGGTGGGGAGTGGGGACAGGCATCTAGTGCCACCCACTCGTCAGGCCTGGCTCCTGTCCCTTGGCTGTGAGTCCAGGACCCGGGGCTGGTGAGGTGACAAGACACAGCCTCCAGGCCTGGCAGACACCCCCGCCTGGCAGGTGGGAGTGGGCACCACGCAGGGGGCGCTGCCTGTCTCACACGGCCTCGGGCCTTCACCCTGCAGCCCCACTCTGCTCCCCCTGGACACGGGTTTCCAAACAACACTTGTCAAGCAGCCTTTCCGAGCACGTCAGATTCAAACATTATCTACTGAGTTCCTGTAGCGGCATGGCCTCCGCTTCCAGAGGTCCCATGTCCGTCCACGGCGTAGTCTGTCCTGCTGCTGTTGTGGTAGTGGTGTTGCTGGACGTCTGCTGTGTCCCAGCCTGTGTGAACACAGGCTGCTCCTTCCTCCCCGCCTTCCGGTTTTCACAGAGTCCGTGATCATGGCCTCGATCTTGTGATTTGATTTGGATTCTGCTGGCTCTGTCCAGGGGCCCCTTGGGGCAGGGAGCAGGAGGGGTTCTGTGAGCCCCAGCGGCTCTGCACTCTCCGTCTCCACCTCTTCTGTCTCCCGTGGGCCTGCGGAGGGCTCGGGATGCGTCCGGCGGACACCTCGTTCCCCGCTCGTGGGCACAGCAGGCCGGGGGGAGCGCGTTATCATCCGCAGGGCGAACGCCTTCCGCCTCCCGACACTCGCGTCCCAGCTGCCGCACTTCCTGGCTCCTGTTCGCCGACTCCTCCCCCGGGTCAGCCCAGGTCGGTCTTACTGAAATTAACGTGCATTTGAAAAGCTGCCAAATGTCTAACTTGGCATAAAGTTTGGGGACGGCGAAGTTTAACAGTGAGAATTACTTACAGTGCCTCTGGGGTCAGTCCCAGGGCCGACGCGGGCCGTGTGTCCCTGGTCAGGGACGCACCGTTGAGGCACGGGGCGGTTTGTCATGTCACGGGCAGAGCTGGGGACTGTCCCAGCCCCCTGGGAACGGGGGCGTCCTGACTCCTGGGAGCCATGACAGAGGCCGTGTGTGAGGGCCACAGCCCGCTGTTTCCATCACAAAATCAGCCCCCACACTTCAAGACATTTGGAAATACGCACTCAGGCAGCAGAAGCACATTTAGAAGAGAAATGATTGCGTCAAAAATCCCCAAGGTCCTGGGACCTAAGCCCAACCGCTGTCCTCACGCTGCACACACAGGAGCTGCTGAGCAGCACCAAACGTGAGTCCCACACCGTCTCTGTTCACCGGGATCTACTCAACCGGGGCCGGCCCAGGCGGCCCATGGGCTTCTCTACTGACCATGCACGCGAAGCCTGCCATGGGGACATCCTGCCATGGGGACACACGGGGACAGCCCACCATGGGGACAGCCCGACACGGGGACACGGGGACATCCCGCCACGGGGACATCCTGCCATGGGGACACACGGGGACATCCTGCCATGGGGACATCCTGCCACGGGGACATCCTGCCATGGGGACACACGGGGACATCCTGCCACGGGGACATCCTGCCATGGGGACACACAGGACATCCCGCCATGGGGACATCCTGCCATGGGGACAGCCCGCCACAGGGTTTCTTGCTGGGTTAAGAGCCAAGTGGTGAGCCTGAAACAGCATGGAGCTGGAGCCACTGCTCGGAATCGGCCTCCTCTGTGGACGGCAGGAGTGGGAACCCACCTTGGTACTATTTACAACCCCCCTGTGCCGGCGGCGCCCCAGGGCTGGGTCTCGCTCAGGAATGACAGGGCATGCACCCAGGGAGGGAAGTCGGCACATCCTGTCGGTGGTTCTTGCCTTGAGAGGAGTCACAGAGGGCGTCAGGGTGGGACGCTGGATGATCTGGTGCAGAAGGGGATGGAGTCGGGGGCACATCCAACGTGCCCTCCTCCGCACTGATATCTTGGTTAGTCTAGCCTCCTTGGCCAGCAGCGGGCTATTCCTCAGCATCGTGGCCGAGAGGGACCCCCGGGCATGCACTCAGAGTGGGCAGCTGCAAGGGACACCCCACAGAGGAAGCCAGCAGACGGCAGCCAGGATCTGGAGGAGGAGACAGTTGGAAACAAGGCTCCTCTCCTTGCCGTCTTCCCAACACGAGGAACCCCTGCCCCGCCAGCTCCTGGGTCCAGGGCCCCACACCAGCCTCCTCTCGGGGAAACAATTTACTCACACTCCTGTGGCTGCAGTTGTCACAGGGGAGGGGAGAGGAGGGTCGGGGTTCACGCTCAGGCCTGGGGTAGGAGCTCTGTCTCTCCCAGCCCCGGGGGTACCCCCCCTACCACTCCTCCAGGGCTCAGCGAGTGCAGGTGGCAGCTCCCTGTTCGCTGGAGGGTCCCTGACTCAGGGGAGGCTGGGGACACAGTTGTGGAGTTCCCTGGGCTCCCAGCAGGCTCGACCTGGAGGAAGGCACCTGGACCCCCTCTTCTCTGTCTTGGTCTCAAATCCAAGCCTCTCTCGGGAAGAAAGCTACGGTAACCCTTTCAGCACCTGGCCTGGACCCATGCTTCCAGCTCTGGGGGCACCGTGCAGTGATACTCACTCGCCAGCATCCGAACGGCTTGGGGGTGCTTGCCACGGGTCCCCAAGTAACTGCTCATGGAGAGGGTGCCCGCTGCAGAGTCTCCCCCTCAGAGGGCTGCTCAGTGGATACACACTCCCATGCAGATGCACACTTGGATACACGCTGGCATACATGCACACACAGGTACACACGCCCGTGCACACACAGAGGTATACATACTGTACCTGCACACACACAGGTACACCAGTGCACACGCACACACGCTCGTGAACACACTCCCCCGCACATCCCCACATGTGTGTGTGCACGCGCGCACACACACACACGATGGGGCCCTTCTCCCATGCGTGGCTTGTGAAAACTGGATCCGGGTACTGGGGGGAACCTGGCGGCTTAGCAGAAACTGGGAGATCAGCGACTTCTAGGTAATGCCTGCACCGGACGGGGGCGCGTTCACCGTCCTCCGTCATCCTCCTCAGTGACACCATGAAGCCAGGAGGTCCCAGGACTGACCTCCTGTCAGTTACTTAAAAATAGTGGAACGGAACCAGCCTGGCCAGGTCCTCCAGACATCTCTGGGAGCTGAGCTGTGGAGGACGGGCTTCCCAGGAGCAGGCCCGTGGCCGCCAGGACCCTCGACTCCGCTGGTGGGGGTAGAGGGGTCACCGGAAAGAGCTGGGAGGATAAGGAGACACAACTTATATGTCCCCGAGCCTGGGATGCTGACCTTGGCCCAAGGAGGCTGGACCAGGGCCTTTCTGTTTTTCAGGCCCTTCCTGTCCTCCAGACCGTGAGGGCATGGACAGCAGGACGCAGTTTGGAACGAAATACTCCGAACTCAAAACACGGAAGCCAATAAGGTAAGTCAGGAACCAAGGTTCGAGGAGGTTAGCTGCCCGTACTGACGGTGGGTATAGTCTGGCTTCATGGACCGAGGCTCAGTGACCCTGGCTGTCCCAGTGGACAGCCACGAGATGCACCATCCCACCTGACGCTGGACGGCAAGGACCGTGCACACCCTCCACCATCAGGCCCCGCATGGGGCACAAGTGCAGCGGGCCCTCCTCTGTCCGCCGGCACCCTTGCTCGATGTTGCACACCAGTCACAGTGACCTAACTGCCACCTTCCGTCTTCCCACGGCCACTGGGAGGAGATTTCCGGAGCACACGTATGACTACACCATGTCTACCTTCCACCTTCTGACGTTTTTAGGAGCTTAAGCAAAAGGTCCAAATTCCTGAGTGGACTTGGACGGCCCCTGCTCTCCTCCCGCTCCCTGCTCCACCTCCAGCCCAAGGAGGCGCCCGGCCCCGCCTCTGCCATCCTGTGTTCACCTGCCAGCTCAGGCACAGCTCCCTCAAAGGCCTGCCCCGACCACCCCTCCTCCAGGCCCCCTGTTTAGACCATGCTACAGCAGATCCTGTCTCTACAGCGAGCCGTGAGCTCTGGAGGGGCCGCACTGCTGCGGCCAGAGCCTGTGCCATTCGGAGCCCTGGGTGCAGGTGATAGAGGTCCGCACTGTGTGTAAGTGTGCGCTGCTGCCCGCCCCGGGGCTATCCTCCCACTGTGCAGCTGGAAACTGCAGGGAGTAAGGAAGGCCAACCCCAGCTTCTCCACCACATCCTGGAGAGAAACTACGGTGGGCCTGGATCTTGCAAATGGCTTTCTTCAGGGAACACTGTAGCCCCACGCTCTGGTGCTACACGAACCCCAGGCGTACGTGCTGTCTAATCCCTGGTGCTAGATCGGTGCAAGGCCAGGAGTTCCATCCATCTGTGCCCCGTGGCCTGTTCTTCCGGCCGGATTGTTAGAGACGGGACAGGTGTGGCAGCCCTTCCCCAGGAGGGGCCCGAGAGCCTGGGGGCAGGATGGTGTCTGTTGAGCAGGCAGGCTCCCGGGGCCCATCTCGCTGCGGCTGGGAGCCAGACACCCCTGGTGGTAAGGCCACCGGGACTGACACCCTTCTGCTCAAGAGCTCGCTGATGCCGCAGCATCATTCCTGGGCAGCAGCGCTGTGTCCCCAGCAAGGAAGGTGACTGAGGCTGAAAGGCTGTGCATTTTATGTGCAGACATGGCTAATACCCAGACACATGGTTAGCCCCAGCTGAGATGTTGCCACAAATGTATTTTTGAGATGAGATTAACCCGGAGATCAGGTGAACCTAGGGTAGAGCAGGCTGCCCTCCACACTGTGGGTTAGCCTCATAGGACCGAGTGAAGGCCTGAAGGGAGAACAGACTGGCCCAAAGAAGAGGCGGTTCTGTCTCTAGGCAGCCTTTGGACACAAGCTGCAGTGTCCGCTCTCTTGGGGGTTGTCCAGTCTGCTGGCCCGCTCCACAGACTTCAGACTTGCCGCTCCCACAGCTACAGGAGCCAGTGCTTTCAGTGAATCCCCTTTCCAGGATAGGTGATTGTGTCCACAGAAAGTGGCATCAGGCTTTGCCAAAACACAGAACAAGTCATTTGTAGATGGGAAAATTAATCACACTTTTGGGTCAAAAGGCTTCCAGTTGTGAAAAGCCAGCCCATTATACAGGAACTTTTAAAAAATGTATTTTATTGATTCATTTGACAGAGAGAGAGAGAGAGAGAGAGCGAGCGCAAATACAGCAGGGAGAGCAGCAGGCAGAGGGAGAAGCAGACTCCCCACTGGGCAGAGAGCCCGATGCAGGACTCCATCCTAGGACCCCAGGATCATGACCTGAGCTGAAGGCAAATGCTTGACAACTGAGCCCTCTCAGGCGCCCCTAAAATACATTTCTAGCAAGAATCCTAGAGAGTGAATGTGTGATCTGATAATTTATTTCTGAAGATCATTTGGGTCCAGGTCCTGGAAGAATGAGCATTTAGGATTGGCCAAGAAATTGGAGGAAAACAGAAGGAGGAATCCGCTGCAGATACTAAAATATATGGTGAGGTATGAAGCTGGCATCATCGGGACGTGAGAATACACACGCGGATCCGTGGAGTAGAACAGACGGTCCAGGAACAGGCCTGAGCACACAAAGGGCTTTAGTGACAAAGGTGGCATTTTGCACCGATGAGTAAAGAGTGAACTACCTGATAAATAAAGCTGGGAAAGTGAAAATAATGTGAACCCTAGCACAGATCACATAAGACAAGCATATCAAAATCTAAATGCAAAAAATAGTGAGCTATGAAATGATTAGAAGAAAATGCAAAACACTTGCTTATCTTGGGACTAGATTATCACAACACCTGAGCCGTTTTTTAAAAATCTGGGAGTCTTGAAACATTACTATATCTGATGTACGAATGACTCCTACACATCAGTGGGGAGAAAATAAAAGAAAAATGAGCACAGACTATGATTAGGTAGGTCAGAGGAGAAGACAGGAGGACAGAAGTGAGTATATAAAGAGATGTGTAACTTTGAAATAATTAAAAAATAAAAATGAAGCAATATTTTGCCTGTCACCTTGGCAAAGTAAAGAAGCCCGATGACCTCTTTTTTTCACATACCACTATCACGTGTATAAATCAGTACTGTTGGAGGGTGATCTGGCAATAAGAATGCACAGTCTGAGCAAAAGCTCCACTCCTTTTCCTCTAATTCACGAAGGTTACGGTAGAAGCGCACACGCCGGCACAGGGACAGCAGCCTCCAGCCTGCAACCGCAGGCAGATCAGCCAGCGAGCCCCCCACGACCCCGTGAGAACACGCAAAGGTCTGGTGGCCACAGCAGGGAGAGCTGTCCAAGGTTCTGATCAGAGACGCTGCGCCTATTCAGGGAGAGCTGTCCAAGGTTCTGACCGGAGGAGACGCCCCTATTCTATTGCTTCTTATGAACTGTCTGAAGCCAATCATGGAACAGCCCACTGCCAATTTCCGTTTGAAACCAAAACAACATCCAACAAGAAATAACATTCCAATACACGCATGTGTGAGCCTTTTACGCTTGGAATTGGTATGGGGAACCAGACTCCCAGGGCGGGTGTGGGGCTGGGGCGGCGTCAGTAGGGGGGACCCTCAGCACTGAGACTTGTCCGAGTGTGGCCGTGCTGAGTGCTATGCTGTCTTCTCTTGCTGTCTGTGCTTTTCTAGAGTTTTTGAGCAGAAAGCACACTTGCTTGCCTAGTCTGGGGAAGGGAGATACTGACCCCCAAGGAGTGGTGTGGATGTGGGTCCTGAGGGACGGGGAGGACATCTGTTGGGGGACAGTGCCTGGGCGTGGCACCAAGTGCGTGAGCTTGCCTCGTGCTGCTCTATGAGGCACGCTTGGCTTTGCCCACTGAAGCCGGTCTCCGTGGGGACCCAGGGTTCCCACAGCTCAGGACTACTCTCCAAACACCTACCCCCAGCTCACATGGGCAAAACAAAGTCAGCCACTCAGGCTTTATTCATTTTGCTAGAATTGTCCTTTTAACCAAGAGCTTCCTCTTGGCCTTTATATTAATTTGGTAACAGAAAAAGTTTTAGGTATAACCTTGCTCAGAACTTGAACAATTCTTGCTTTTGTCACGCAGAAGACACAATGACTATTCCAGGCATTTTCTATGGCTGGGCATCCTTCTCTGGGATCTGCTTTTTTAAAGGAGGCCTGGCATCCAAGGGTCCCTCCACCAGAGGTCCCTCCCTCTGGCCTTGAGGCCTCTTCCTCCCTCCCCCCCACCCTGCAATGGAGTGGCTCTTGGAGAAGGCTCCTCACCTGTTTTCTGGAGGGCCTAAAGCATGGCGCTGAGACCTCCCAGGGCCACCAGCTGAGGAAGGGACTCAGAGGTACCCTGCATGGGACCAGATCTAGGGTGTGGCCCCTCATGACCTTTACCTACCCAGGGATCAGTGATGTCCCCCTTCCTCTGGACTGTATGTAGGTGGAGATGCACAGGGGTGAGGCGCCAGGATGCTGCTGCCTCTGGACCAGGAGCAGACCACCCTCTCTGGGGGTCCAGCCCCACCCTCACTGCTAGCTCGGGCAGGACCTTGGGGACCCTAAGTTCCTGCCAAGCGGTGTTTCAATGGGTGGATAAGCATGCTGTCCTGGCAGCCACGCTGCAGTGAGACCTCTCTGTCCCACAGTGTGGGGGTGCAGTGTCCCCCGTGGCCCCATGGCCCCCATGGCAGGGTGCTCTCCACCAGTACAGAGGGGACTTCCCACCAAGGAGAGCCACAGGGTCCTGGAGACGGAGGAACTAGTGCTTTGCAGAGACAGCACATGCTTGGCACTTCTTATGCATGGACTTTCCATTTTCAAGCAGGGCTGGTGATTTACACAAGGAATCAATGAATGCTCAGTTCTAACCCCAAGCTCCCACGGGGCAGGTCAGTTTCTCGGCCGCACTCACACAGCCATGGATGCACTTTCAAAACCCATCTCTTGCCCAAAGCTGAGGCTAGGAACCTCAGTTTGGGATTAATCAACAGTGATGACATAAATATTCTACATATCTTGTAGGGTTTCCCCCCAAGTCAGTGGACCCTTTCTGTGGTGTGCTGGCCGGTGCGGTGTTGTGTGTGGCTGGCTCTCTGCGGGGCGGGGCGCTGGGTCAGCAACTAGCCGCGAGTCTTTGGGATTTGGAAACAGCAAACACACTGTTTTCACTGGAAGTGAATGTCGCCAGTGAATAACAACTTCCAGGTTTTCTAGAAAGTTCAGTCGGTACTTTATGTGAGATTGTGGACACTGACTTCATGTCAAGGATGATGGTGGTGCCATTATTTTGGGGGGGCTCAGCGGGCAAAACAGCAAACACCTGTGTTTCTGGAGGTGGGATTCACTCTTGAGATCGTTCAAATGTGTGGGAATCACAGAGTCACAGACATTTGGGGCCAGATAGGGTCTGAAAGTCAGCCCAGCCACACTCTCTTGGGAGCACCCCACCCAGCAGATCGGGCAACAGACCCCAGTCTCTTTTGGAGGTGGAAGGATGGCTTCTGTGGGCTCTTCAGGATCCTCAGTGCAGCCCTGAGCCCCACAGAGACACCACCACTGTGGGTCTGTGTCCTGGTGCTGGCCCATGTGGGACAGCGCTCTTCTTCCCACACCAAGGCAATGGCGCCTGCTCCCCTTTGGTGACACGTGTGTGCACACGGAACCTGAACCTGCCAGTGGCGCAGCTTCTGAGAAAGCACCAGCCCTGTGGGTAGTGGTCTCCCCATATTGGGGAACGACCTGTCATTTGTTCCAGAGCCATGTGCTTGGGCCAGACGTACAAATGAGGCACGGTAACTTCTCATTTGTGCCCTGCACTGAGCTCTGGAAGCCAGTGTTCTGTGGACAACTCAGTCCCCCAGGCCCCCCGAGGACCACAGGCCAGGTGGGGGCCAGATGCAGGAGGTGGACCATGTTGGCTTGAGCCCTGGTGCCATCACTCTGGGCTGCTCCAGCTGCAGCAACTCCCCCAATCTCTCTGGGCCTCAGTTTCCCTCTGAAAGTGGGGTTGGCAACACCCACTGGAGGACAATCGCAACACTGGTGAAGGCTCCGATCCTCTTCCCTTTGGGGGTTCAGGAGCAGAGCCCCCGCATTGGAGCCTCAGGTCCCTCCCGACACACAGGACGCAGGTGGGGCCATGGGGCCACAAGCCTGTGGCACTGTTGGGGGACAGGGGAGAGTCTGGTGGGGTCTAGAACATTCCTAATCACAGGAGCTCAGCCCTCCCTGCCCGTGAGTCCCCTCCTCCTCTGCCCACTCCCGCCCCAACTGCTCCTACATGGGGTCCAGGCCGCCCTGCCCAGCACCAGCCTCCTGGGTAGCCCTGCGGACAAAGTACAGCCATGTGGCCGTGGGGTCTCTCCGCCCGAGAAGCCCGCTGGGCCCTGTCCCATTCTCAGAGGCATCACTTCTTCAGCAATATGTGAAACCGGGCTCTCCCTCTCTGCACAAAAGGCGGCCACCGCGGGCCAGGGCCAGGGCCCCAGCTGTCTCTCTGCTCTGTGCAGGTCGGGCCTCATGTCTTTGTGACTTATAGGAACACACAGTAAAAGCATAAAAGGGAAAAACCGATGCTCGATGTGTTTTCTGTTCTTTACCGTGTCATCTACTCTGAAGCCCCCGAGAAGCCTGCAGACACTCCACCTGGAAATGCAGGGGCTCAGTTGTGGCACCTGCGTCTGCCTCCCCAGCAAGGGTCACGTCACCTTTCTTTCTCTGTGACCTTTTCCAGGGGAAACCTCCCTGAAATACTGTCACAAACACTCTCCCCTCCTCCACCACTGCATCTTCCTGCAGAAGAGGTCCCGGCTAACGTGTCTGTCCACGCTGGCATGTCTGTCCACACCAGTGTGTCTGTCCACGCCGGCATGTCTGTCCGGACCGAGCTGTGGGACCCGAGGCCTGCGTCTGGGCTCACGCAGGCAGCCTAGCACCTGGGCCAGAGCAGTGAGGCTGCCACCTCCGGGGCCAGGCTGGCCCGACCCTACCCTCTCCAGGTGGGTCTCACTGCAGCCCAGGGATAGCTGCTGCTCTGAACTCTTCACCTCTCTCGGAGCTCCTGTCGCTGCCTGGCCCTGCTCCAGGCTCCCGTGAACGAGTTCCTCTGGCCAGTCACGGAAGGTGACTCACATTTATTCAGGGAACCTGGTTCCACGTGATTTTTAAGATACTAGGAACGACAAAGCAACACCTCCCTTATAGGATCTGGATTTCCACTGCGGGTCTTTCAGGGGAAATGCCAATGGAGTCCTTCCACAGGAGCTCCTAGGCTGGGCAAGGAGGTGAGATGGGAAGGAGGCTGTGACCTCTCCAGCCCTGGCCCATGGACGCAGCACCTAGCTCGCCCATCCATGGGAACCTGTGTCCCTCACACCTTTTAGGGAGGAGCCAATGCACACACAAGCCTCATCCAGGCTGGTGCCCGGGGCAGGGAGGCCGACCCTCCTGTCCTGCCACCTTCCCAGTCTCCCAAGACTGATGAGCCAGAGTGGGACTTACATGTGCCCCTCCCCTACAATGCCCGACACAGAGATTTCAAGGGCTGTCTGCTAGGTGAGAGGGGCACATGAGGGCACTCCAGGCTGCAGAGAAAGAGGAAAAGGGAGAGGGCTCCCGTCTGGATCCCAGGACCAGTGCCGTCGATGGAGCGCCCGAGGCCCCACGGGACTGCCCGGTGCTCCTCCCTTCTCACTGTTGGCCTCCCGCGTGGTTGGAAGAGGTGTCAGCTCAGCTGCCCTGTGGTGTTTCCTTCCCCTCAGGCTCTACACCAGGACGCCTGGCCAGTCTGCCTCTGCTCACATCCACCCCAGCTGCTGCCCGGAGGCTGGCTGCCTGTGCCACATGGTGCAGGGCTCTGGTCAGCGCCCCCGAGCCTGCCTCTGTGTCTCCACCATCTGGAAGCCAGCGGGTAAACCGGAGTGGCCGTCTCACTGTGTGGTGAGTAGGAATCAGGGACAAAACTGAATCCACGTCACACTCTGGGACAGACGGACCTCATCCAGGGAGTGGGAGGCTGTCACAGACACCCAAACGATGTAGGGAGGAGGTTTCTGCAACGTCTGATACTGCATACCGAATCCTGCTCGTGCATTTTCCTATAAGAGACTATAGCCTTCGTCTATGCTAGGGCTCTATGGCCTCTCTTCTCCCAAATTAAGGCTCAGAACCATTCGATTCTGAACTCAGTGTCTGCTGCCCAAAGCCCAGGGCTCTGCTTCTGGAGGCACAAGTTGCTGGAGACCGATCAGAGTTTTTCCTTAGGTGGAAGCAGCCGTCCCTGTCCTCCTGATCCCAGATCTCCTCCAGGGCCTCCTGCCACGGCCAGGAGCTAGTCCCCAGTCTTGACTTGCCCCCTCCTTCTGACCAGCACGCACATGGGCAGACAGCCAGCGTCAGGCTCCCCGATCCCTTGGGAATCGGTGAGGCTTTCAGATGGGGGGATCTGGTGATCTGCTGGGGATAAAGGCTCAGATAGGCCTGTCCTGCCTCAGGTGGTGACCAGGTTGAGAAGCTAGAGCTATCACCGCCTCCCAGTCACAGATAAGAGGCCCCTGGAGTTGTCGCTGTGATCTCAGCGAGACCTGACTCGGGTGAGGCTCTGGGTGACTCACCTGCCCAGGGCAAAGGGCAAAGGGCCTGTGGCTCTCAGTGGGGTCCCTGATGATTTTATAATGCCAAGAGGCAGGGCTGTGGGTGGAGGCCAGCCTCTTGGTGAAGGTCTCTTGCCTCTTTGCCTTCTGGAAACCTCCGGCGTTGCGTAGAGGAGTCCCCGGAAGCATGATGGCTTTGAAGGGAGCAGAGCAGCTGCACCCTGGAGGGGCTGCCACGGGTAGTCAACCTGAGGACAGGGCCGAGGGCAGACTGCCGGTGGGGGGGGGACAGACCCAGGAGGAGCCACACCACCATGTGCCCCTACCTGGCCCAGTGGCAGAAAAGTGCACGACCCAGTGAAAAAGCAGATAAATGCAGACATTCCAGGCCTGGGAATAAAATTTTCGGCAAAACCCAAGGGGACTGGCAAATACCATCAATTTTCTATCTAAATGACATCAACATCCCTGTCAGATTCAGGACGAGGCCTGGGTCACTAGGCTATCTTCTGTATGCAAGTGCGATGGCTCTCCTCTTCCCCACGGACTTTGCTATCAACGTGCTCTCTGAGCATGCTGCTCTCGTCTTCGATGATGGTTCGCACACTGCACCCACGGAAACATCACTCATAAAACGACAGCCGGGACGCATGTACGCCCGTGACACAGGGCCCTGCTTCCCCACCAGGGAGCACGGGGTCCCATGGGGAGTCAGCTGTGTGGTTCATCACACACCCAGAGGGGAAGTCACCACCCTTGGCCCTGGGAAGGCACAGAAGAGTCAGAGATACTCTTGCTCTCAAAAGCTATACATGTGAACACACATTTCTCCAGAGAAGACGCCCAGAGGGTAAACGACACGTGGAAAGGAGCTTGACATACTCGGCATCAGGGAAATACAAATCAAAACCTCAACGAGATCCCACCTCACACCGGTCAGAATGGCTAAAATCAGCACAGGAAACGACAGATGCTGGCGAGGAGGTGGAGAAAGGGGAACCTCCTACACTGTTGGTGGGAACGCAAGCTGGTGCAGCCACTCTGGAGAACAGCATGGAGGTTCCTCAAAAAGTTGAAAATAGAGCTTCCCTACAACCCAGCATTCGCACTACTGGGTATTTACCCAAAGAAAATGAAAACACTAATTCAAAAAAAATACATGCTCTGCTGTCTAAAGCAGCGTTATCAACAGTAGCCACGGCATGGAAGCAGCTCCAGTGTCGCCAACAGATGAGTGGAGAAAGAAGGTGTGGGACACACACACGCGCGCGTGCATGTAATGGAATACTACGCAGCCATCAAGAGCGAAATCTTGCCATTGGCAGCCTGGACGGATCTAGAGAGTAACATGCTAAACGAAATAAGCCAGAGAAAAACAGACGCCACGTGCTCTCCCTCATATGTGGACTTTAAGATAAAACAAATTAATAAAAAGGGGGGAAACAAAAGAGGCAAAACCAGACTCTGAACTCTAGAAGATACGCAGGTGGTCGCCCAAGGGGCGGGGGTGAGAGGAGGGGACACGGGATGGGGATGAAGGGCCCCTGCTGTGACGGCACGAGCAGCCCGCAGAGGGCTGATCGTGGGTCACACCCCAAAACCAGCGAACCCCGGGTGCAGCAGGGAAGCAACGAGACTGAAGCGATCCCGCAGAGCAGGAAGTGATCGGGGTATGTTCTGACCACAGTCCCGATAAATAACACAGGTCAGTGACAGGACGCAACCTGCGAGGGGCCCGTACGGGGCTGCTGCCTGGCCGGCGGGCTCGGGCTGTAAGCAGCACCACATCCTACCTTCAGCTCTGCCCGTGGCTGGACCACTGCGGATTCATAACAACAAAACAAGAAAAAGCCCACAAAGCATGTCCCATTCTCCGGTTTCTGTGTGATATGCGGGATCAGGGAAATCTTTGGTATGAAATTAAACGCATGACACTGAGTTAGCAAATGCGCAGAACCTAAAATCAGCCCCAGAGCACATCTCCCTGCAGACGCAGTCACGAAGCAGAAGCACCTCGGTCTCGGGGCTGGCATGGTAGCCGAGTGGGACCAGTGTGGGCCTCACCCCCATGCAGGGCCTTCAGATGACGGGGTGTGGCCGGGGGAACAGTTCCGGTATGTCATCGGTGGGTCATCTCAGTCCCGAGAACCCCGCGCCTGCCGGACGGGAGCCCCGGGCTTGTCCGCAGGTGCGGTGTCCCGCCTGCCTGCCGCAGGCTCCGTGCCGGCTCGCCGCGCTCTGGCCTCTGGGACCCGTGTTCCTGGGGCGAGGACTGGAGCTGAGTCGTGCCATTCCCCTGGGTGAGGGTCGCGTCCATGCCTGTGACAGCAGGTGTCTCTGCTCCTCTTCTGGCTCCGGCCGCAGACTCTTCCTGCTTTCTAATTTGGGCTTCAGCCCAAGGTCGGGAGCAGCAGGATGGGCTTCCGACTTCCTGACTCACTGGAGGAGTGGGACACAGAGCCGTGCCCTCCGGGGGTGCAGCCCCGGCCCTGGTGAGCGTCACAGGGGAGGGTCCTTGGAAGACGGAGCAGAGACTTGTCAGGAGAGCGGTGCACGGAGCTGGTTCACGAGGGGCATCGAGGGGCTGGTTCCCTTCCTCACCTCCTCCAACGCCCGTCTGCCTCCCGGCCCGTCCCCACTGAGGGCCTGCCAGAGGGGCCCATCTGTGCGTGGGAAGGGGGTGCCCCATGATGGGCTCTCGGGCGCCCTACCAGGAACAGGCGAGCTGCCCGTAGCCACGCCTGGACCCTCGGCTGGGGGCGTGGGCCGTGGGTGGTTTCCATCCAGCAACCGCCCCCCACTCCCCGCCAACCCTCCAGCTCCAGGAGCACAGCCAGGGCTGCCCCGGCGCGCCGGCCGGCCTCACGTCGCAGGCGGCACTTCTCTTGGCTTCTTCTTCGTCTCCACCGTCACTGGCATCCGGCCGGTCTCGTGCTGAGACTACCGTTCCAGGGACCCCCAGCCTTCAGGGCCGCCTCTCTGCCCACGCCCGGGAAGCCGTGTGCTCACCTGTCCCATGACCCCGGCGCTGTCCTCCCGCCTTGTTTTTTTTTTTTTTTTTTTCATTTTTTTAAAATTTATTTTCAGCGTAACAGTATTGTTTTTGTACCACACCCAGTGCTCCATGCAGTCCGTGCCCTCCCCAATACCCACCACCTGGTTCCCCCAACCTCCCCCCCCCGCCGCTTCAAACCCTTCAGATTGTTTTTAAGAACGATCTCCCCGTCTTCAGAACGCAAACCACCTTGGGGACAAACCCACGGCCTGTCACTCCCGGGAGCTGCCAGCGCTGCCCTTCCCGACCCTTGACCCCGGGACTGAACGACTGGCCACCAAGCCAGCTTGCTTGTCCCCCGTCCCATGCCACGTTCTGCGGTGTCTGCCCCCAAGCACGTCACTTCAGCTGGAGAACGCCGGCCTCTCCCTGCCCCTCGCGAAACCCACTCCTCTCTTGCTGACGCCGGGCGGACGGGCGGACGGGCGGACGGGCGGACGGGCGCACACACCCTGTCTCAGAACGGCACGTTCACTTTATTAATCACCTCCGTCCTCCTCGCTGATACGAAAGGGTCGGGAGATAAACTATGACAGGCTCTTCTCAACTTGACGTCCCCCCAGATGACACGGCGAGCGGCAGGCCTTCGGGGGGCCGAGCGCTGGGCTGTCACCCGCCCCCCACGTCCCGCCGTCGCCTCTGCCCCGCTGCATCGGCTCGTCCACGGGGACGCGTCTCCCCTCCTCGCCATCCTGGTCTCAGGTCTTCTCCTGAGCGTGTGGCCACAGCAGACGGCAGGCCACGCTGTGCACGCGGCTGGGGGCGCCGCCCACGCCCTTTTGCTCCCAGCTGCCGGGGTCCAGGGAGCCTGTGACCTCCAGTCCTGCAGGTTCATGCCGTCTCCCTGGGGGTCCTGACGTGTGCCCCGTCCCACATCTCAGAGGGTGGTTTCCGGTGGCAAACACGCCGGCTCTTCCCTCTGGAACGCCACATGGGGGGAACCGGGCTGGGTCTGCCGACCCGGGCCTCCAAGGCAGACAGTGCCGCGGGCTCCTCTGACTCTGACGGGGGCTCCCGCCCCACACATCCGGCTAGGGGAGTCCCTGCAGGTCCCGCTCCTGTCTCTGCGTACAACCTCCCTCCAGGCCCACCGCCACATGCCAGGGACGGTGCCCTGGCCCCGGAAGTCCTGCCCAGAGATCCCCAAACCTCCGCTGCCCTCTCATCCTGCACCATGTGACTGGCCCTCGGCTCCGACTCCTCGCCCCCGCAGAAGACAGCCTGTGACGGCCGTTACGCACGGGCCCCCTGCTGGCCTGGGGTCCGGTCTGTCCCTCAGGCTCTTGAGACCTGGACGCTCATCTCCAGCCTCGAGTCCCTCCCCCGAGCCCAGAGTCTGTGGGAGTTCCCTGAACGCCAGTCCGTGGCCCTTCTGGAGCTGACCCCAGTGCCCCACTGGGCTGGGAGCTCTGGGTGACAGGGTGGAGGAAAAAACAAATGTTTTTTAGGCTACTTGAAAACAAACATTATCTTGGGCCATCTTCAAGGTATGCCAACCAGGATTTAGTCTCAGGAGCGTTCGGTGGGCGGATACAAACGACGTTGGAGGCAATCCCTAGGAGCCGGCTTGAGGACGAGCCGGTCCGGCGTCATCTGGAGTGGAAAGGAGACCCCTGGCCCAGCGGGGGAGAAAACACAGGGGAGCACTCGGTCCTCAGCCTTCAGGCTGTCCCTCCAGAACAGTGTGGCCTTATCAGAACTTGCGTGATTTTCTTGTAGCTAAAAATGATGCAGGTTTACTCTCTTCTGACTTTGGCGGCAAGAAGCACAGCGGCTTTGCTGGGCCGTGCCCAGTGCCGGCAGGGGCACACCCCCTTGCGGCCCCCAGCGCTTGTGCTCCCATCACAGAGCCGCGGCGTGGTCTCCTCTGACCACTTCTGTGCCCCGGGTTCTTCTGTGCGGGGAAAGGTGCGACCCAGGAGCCCTAGCCTCTCGAGGTGCCTGTACGTGCCGGTTCCTCTAGCTCAGTGTGGTATGGCAGGTGTCTAGAGCTCACTCATCTTGGGCCCACGGATCAGGACTCCCCCGCCATCCCCCGTGGGCCCTGGCCACCCCCATCCCCTCTGCTTCTGTGAGCCCGACGACTCCGGATCCCTCTCACATAAGGGGTAGCACGCGGCATCCAGGTCCCCGAGCTTCGCCCTTGCTGTCCACGTGGTGGGATGTCATCCCTCCTCGGGGCCGAACGGTGTTCCGCCATGTGTACAGACCACATCCTCGTTCTCCATTCGTCCGCAGCTGGACAACGAGGTCGTGTCCAGTGGGCTCCGTGAGCCGTGCCGCAGTGCACGTGGACAGCAGACGGCTCTTCAAGATGCCGACTTCAGTTCTCCGGGTACACACCCAAGGCTGGGATTCCATCCCAGTGGTTCTATCTCTTTTCTGAGAAATGGCCAGGTTTCGTGCCGGTGTGCGCCCCCACCAACAGCCCCCAGGATTCCCTTTCTCCCTGTCCTCGCCTGCCCCTGTCTTCTCTCGTCTGTTCGGGACTAGCCGCCCGGACAGACGCAAGGTTTGATTTGCGCTTCCAGATGACCGGCGATGATGAGCGTCTTGCCGGCTACCCGCTGGCCACTGGGGTATGTCTCTGAAGACGGCGTCCATCCAAGTCCTCGGACAATTTTCAATCAGGTTCCTCTCTCCCTCTTCTTTTTTCTTCCGAGTTGTATTTTGGACAATATGTATTTTGGACATTAATCCCTTACCAGATGCGTGGTTTGCAAGGACCTTCTCCTGCCCCGCAGGCCGTCCTTCACTCTGCAGAGTGCCTGCGTGGCTGTGCAGAAGCGTCTCCGCTGGCTGCAGGTCACTGCTTGCCCTGTGTCGTCTAGCTTGGGCTGTCGGGTGTCACATCCCAGCAACCCTCACCAAGACGGGTGTCGCGAAGCTCTTCCCATGTTTGCTTCTAGGAGTTTTAGTTTCAGGTCTTATTTCTAGATTCTGACCGACTTCGGGTTGGTTTTCACGCAGGGTGTAAGACAAGGTCCAGTTTTGTTCCTCTGCACGGGGCTGTCCAGTTTCCCACCGTTAACTGAGGACACCACCCTTCCCCACCGAACCTTCCCAGCTCCCTTAGAGAAGAGGAGCTGACCGTCCCCGCGTGCATTCTTTCCCGGCTCCCTGCTGGGTCCCATAGGTCCGCGCGTCTGCGGTTCCCCGAGCGCCGTGTTGTTTCACTTGCCGTAGCCTTGCTCTCTGTTCTGAAACCAGGAGGTGCTGTGTGAAGAACTGGGATTCTGGCCAGGTTTCTTGGGACAGAAAAACATGTCAACTTTTCCTTTTGGTGTAATTTCTTTCTTGCCAACTCACATTTTCCTTAGACAGTAAAATAACATTTCCTAAAGCCCCTTGAGAGAAACTGCTGAAATCGTTGGTATAAGCGCGGGCACGAGTGAGAAGCGAGGGCGTCCTGACGTAAGATCGCACTGACGGAGACGGGGGGACGGCTCAGACTGGGATCTGCTGGGACACAGGCATGAGCCTTCTCCGTGCGGACACTGGCCCGGATGGATGGTGCTTCCACCTTACAGCTTGGCAGTGTGCCCAAGAACACCGAACATCCCAATTCACAAAACAATTTCACAAAGCTGAACATGGCTCCTGGAGAGAATCCCGAGTTCCTAGCTAAGGAGCCCTCGATGTGGCCATGCTGCAGTGGGTGAGTGCTCAGGGGCCCACGTGCCTGTGTGCACGCGCACACACACACGTACACACGCGTGCACACATGCACACACACACGTGCATGAGCACACGCACACACACACACACGTGCCCTCATGCTCCTCTTACCCCATCAGGGGCCCGAGGGCAACGGTAGAGACCAACAGCCCACCAGTCGGTCAGAACGTGAAGACTTTCTGACCCCTTACAGTGGTGTGCTTTGCAGACAGGTCTGATGTCACACTTCTCTTACCCGCTGCCCACAGTCTCACCCCCAACACCCAGCTCTGCACCTGCCCAGAGGTGAGGACTCATTATTCTCCCCAAAGGTGAGGCCCGGCCGATCCCACCGAGAGATGTTACTGTGAGTCACGCTCCCCGAGGTCACGTTAGCTTCCACCGTCCTGGACTCTCACAGAGACCAGAGGCTCCTTCAGGCCAAGCGTCCCAGCGAGGAGCGGGTTTGAAGTACCAGCCACCTAGACCCCTTGCTCCAGCTCTTGGAAACAGCCACAAAAGCCACAGGGAACAGCCCACAGCCAAACCAATGCTCTCAGATACAGTTTCCACTAAAACCAGAAAATTGCAAATTCCAATAAGAAAAAAAAATCTTTCTTTCTCTAGTGATAAAATGATGAATCTCCTCCCCTACAGTGATTTCCATAATATGCCTTTGTAGACCTTGTTGTCTCTTTAAGAAGAAAAGGAAAAAAAATAACAGGAACTCAAGGTTGGAAGGAAAGGAAACAGATGTGAGCTCGTCAGCAATGAAAGGTAGCTTACCCTGCAAAAGCTTAGTTCAAAGCACATTTTTCTTACAAATTAGGCCAGAGTAAAATTCAGGAAAATGGGAAAGGTAGAAATAAGGTTTTAAAACACACGAAGAATTTAAATGGACAACGAGGAGGAATCAGACGCACGGGACACGTAGCAGGCACGTGATCCTTGGCGTGTCGGTGTACTACAAGTCACCCAGTGCCAGTGGACAGTCTCCTGGCCTTGCTCAGTCTTCGGGTGCACGGGAGCAGGACTTGGTGAGCACGCCAGCAAGACACAGCCCTGGATCAGCTCCACAGTGTGACTGCAGGGAAAGGGCCGCATTTTGCAGAGTAGGGCAGAAGAACTCAACAGGGAAAGACGAGCCAAGTGAGACACCCAGGGCTGTCCCACTCCGGGCGACGGCACACAGAGGATCTGGGGGGGCCTGGCTTTGTTCAAGAGGGTGGGAGGGCCCAGTGCACCTGGTGTGCTCTGCCCAGATCGGCCATTCTGTGAGGACACGGGGGCTCCCCGGGGTTTTGAGGGCTCAGCTGTAACGGAGCACGTCCCCACACAGACAGGCTCTGGGGCCCAGCCCAGGCAGACAGTGAGGCCCATGTGCCTTGCGTCCATTCCTGATGCCGTCCCAGGGCCCAGGAGAGACCTGCTCACGTCCCCACCTGAGGAGGAGCAGAAAACCATGCGCACGCCGGGAAGCAGAACATGGGATGCTATCGTCTGTGCACGTGTGCGTTCACGCTGGCTGCCCCTCCGTGTGTGCACGATGTGTGTAACCACACTCGTGCACGCGTGCAAGGAAAGTTGTCGGCGTGTGTCCATGCACACGCACGTGTGTGTGCATGCGTACAGATGTGTGCACGCGTGTATAAGTGTACACACGTGTGTGCGCATGTAAATACCCACTGTTGACACTGAAAGTCTCCTGCCTAGGGAGCTTGCTCAGCCCCAGTCCGGCCGTGGTGCCCAGTGCCCGCGAGCACCCGCGGGAGGACCTCAAGTCGCCCCAGCAGACGCGGCCAGCAGCCGGACGCCTGCCTCTGACGGACGCGGGGCCTGGCTGACGGGGCTCTTCCTGCGGAGACTGCCCAGCCCTGCCCCTCCTGCGGCCTCCCCGCCCCGGCGGCCGCCCCGGGGGCCTGCCGGCAGGTAGCTGTGTCTCTGAAGCCTTATCTCTTTCTTCAGGATTGGTGTGGATGGCTGTGACCTGCTCTCAGACTCTGTTTTCATACATCTCGAGGTGCTTTACTGTTGAAATAATTTGCCCTAAGTTTCCATGTCAAATTGAGGTTTCCACCCTCTGTGGTTCTTTGGCAGGTCAGCCCGGGGCTGGGCCCCGAGTCCCCAGGGCTGCACAGTGGCCGCCCAGGCATCGTGTGGGGACGCGTTCGGTGAGAAACGCTCATTCCCGCCGACTTCACAGAGCGCCGCTGCAAACCAGCACTTCACGGGCTCAGAAACGTCCTCGACCACAGAGGGAAACGATGGGTGATCCTGGCTTCTGGCCAGCAGCCTGTCAGGACAGTGTCTGAGGGCAGGTCGTGGCACAGAACCCCATCATGGGGCCTGGGTGCCCCTTCCGATCCCCATTTCTCCACTTGTGGGAGGTCAAGTCCAGATTCAGTCCCCATTTAAGGCACCGACCGCCCCTGTGGGCCTGAGGCTGCTGGACGCACAGTCGCCAGCTTCTCTGGCCACCGGTGCGCTGACCGCCGCCCGAGGTGCCCGGGGCCGGTGGGCCCTGTCGGTGGGCGGAAGGCACTGAGGCCCGTCCGTGTCAGGGGCCTGCACCAGGGAAGCCAGCCTCCCCATTCTCCTCCTTTCCCAGACAAGCTCACGTGTGCAACGGCAGGCTTGGGGGGATGGGCTTGGGGAGCCCTGAGGACGGCGGAAGCTGAGGGGACAGTGACGTCTCTCAGGCGCCATGCTCGTCCCTAACTGGTCACTGCAGTCAGTCCTGCTAAATCACGACCGTGAGTCTCATTTTCTGAAACACTGATAAAATACAGCCCTCTGTTAGGGAAGGTTAATAGATGTGCCCCGAGTCACGCGGCTTCGAAGCGGGGACTTACACTTGCACCAACTTAAACGGGGCTCATGAGCCCGGGCTCACTGCAGGCTTCAAACGCGTGGTCCTTGCCCTCACAGCCCCAGCTGCTGCAGCGGAGAGAACCCCGCGTGGCATCAGGGGCTGCTGGCCGAGGGGACAGTGTGAACACACGCTGAAACACCCACCCCAGGGAGCGAGTCAGGTTTCTGGGAGAGCTACGGGCTGAACTCTGTCCCCCAAATTCCTCTGTCAAAGCCCTGAGTCCCGGCACCTCAGGGTGTGACCTTGTTTGGAGACGGGGCCTTGACAGAGGTGATTAGGGTAAAGCGAGGTCAGCAGGTCGCCGTGATCTCACACAGAGAACAGGTCAGAGCACACACGGGCGTGGCCGGACGACCATGTGAGGACACGGGAGAAGAGGGTGGTTCACACGCCAGGGACAGAGGCCTCCTTATGACCCTGTGTTCCAGACACCACCTGGGGACAGTCTCGGTCCCTGCCCCACCCAGCATTCTCGGCGGTTCAGAAACACACCAAACGTCCTGGTTTCCGCTGTTGCGCTAACTGGCTTGTGCCGTCTGCGGGCTGGCATGCCCCACCCAGGAGGACAAACGCCTCAGTGCTCTCCATCCACAGAGGGGGTCCAGCCATCAGGGTTTGGAGGAGGCTGGTAAAGGCAGGGAGCCCAGAAAGCACTGTGCCAGCTCCAGGGAGCTGGGCAGGGCTCTGGGCCTACCGCGGTAGCAGGAAGGTCAGACCCGCTACCCCAGTGTTCAGGACCCTGTGAGCACAGACTGGCGCTCGCAGGTTCTCTGCTCACCAGCAAACCACAGACCACGTTCCTGGCCCATCAGGAGCCCAGAAAATCACCCCTGACCCAAGGTGGTGAGTCATCAGCAAAGCTGTTCTCGTGCCCTCCCTGCCTGGCGCCACAGTCCAGCAGCAAATCCCAGGACTCCAGGTCTCAGACCCCCTCCTGTGCCCCCTGGACAATGGGCCTCCTCCCCTTGGTCTGCTACCCTGGCCCCTAGCGAGCTGCTCCCAGTGCACCAGCGGGATCGTCCCTCGACCCACGTCCCCCTCGGGTGTTGACCCACACCCCGAGCTAATGCATCCAAGCCTTAGCTCCTGCCAATGGTCCCCCATCTCTTTTAACTTTCTTGGAAGGTCCCCGTCCTCCGCACCTCTAACAGTGGCCTGCCGTAAGCCTCTGCTCAGCTTTTGCTGGACATTACCGGATCAAGCAGAAAACAGGGCTCCTGGTGACCCAGCAGGAACACATAGCTGGCCACTCTTCCTGAGCGGCAGAGGCCGTGTCCCAGGGCCGGCTTTTCTACCTCCCCAAGCGTGGGGGTATTTTCAACACTGGCCTGAGGGCTACAGTGTCCCTCAGAACCCACAGGGGCCAAGAGAGCCCTCGGGCGGGCAGCATCCCGGCCAGGCCTGACCCACACGGAACTCAGGTGCTCCAGAAAGGACTCTGGGGGCGTCCCGAGTTGGGGGCAGATGCCTCCATCCATCCAACCCACCCTGGGTGCCCAGGCCCACAGGACGCAGACTCCTGCCGTGGTTTTAGGGCCAACAGTGTGAATTACCTTCCCTCACTTCTCAGCCTCCTCGCCGAGCCTTCACGCTATTTCCACGGTAGACAGACGGGGCCTCCGTTAGCTTGAGCCTCAGCCCCTAAGCCATGCATCTCACAGAGTGGACAAAGGCCCATGGGACCCTCCCCTCGGCTCCTGGGAGAGGGCAGAACTGCGATCCCCACTGGGTCATGTCACCCGATGAGAACAGCCCTGCCAAGGGCGGGATGGCCAGCGAGACCACAGTCTGAGTTCCAGAGACTCCGCGAGCCTCGGTGAGGAAGAAGGACGCCCTCCACGCACCCGCGCACGGTGGTCATGCGAGGCTGACTGACGCTCTTTGGAGTTTTCCTTAATTGTGAGGAGAGAGAACTTGCCCAAGCAAACGGGGGACGACGCGTTGGCTGGGAGACTTGGTGCAGGAGGGTGAGGGAAGGCCTGTGGGCCGCTCCGCTTCACTCTTTGCTCGAGCGTCTCCACACGGGAGCCAGTGGGGAGACCCGGTCCCAGGTAGCTCATGGCAAGGAGGCCTTTAATTTAATCGTCTGCCCTCCGCCGGGAAGGATGCAGGGGTCTGTGGAAACAGACGGAGATCGTGGAAAAGGAAGCAAGGTTTTCACTGTCACGCCATCTGTGGTTGAAGTTTCCGTGTGGAACCAATGCTGCGGAGACCCAGTCCTCCCCCGAATCTAGCCGCCCCTCATCGTGCTGGGAAGTCACACGTTCCCGCCCCCTCTCCCCCTCCCGTGGGCGGTGCCAGGAGGACCCCCGCCTCTGAACAGACTGTAACCCTAAAAGGGGCCAGGTGGGTCGCTGAGGGGCCCTGACGGGAAGGGGCAGCAGTGTCCACGGGGCACAGCCACGTGCCTGTGGTTATGTGTCATCTGAACCCAGGACGCACGAGCCCCTCGGGCACCGCTGTAGCTTGAGTCATCTCGGAGCAGGCGGTGACCGTGCGGGCTGCTGAGAAGGGGACCTCGGGGCCTGTCTGCCACACTGGCCTCAGCGCCGGGAGGGGGCAGGGCATGAGACTGAGGAGGGGAGACAGCACGGTCCCTCTGAGGGATGGACGCAGGCTGTGCTCAGGCCCACGTAACAGCGTGCTGGGCAGTCGTGAACAGAAAGCCCTTCGGCAGCCGGGGAAATCTGATCTTAACACTCAGTGTACAAAATCTGGTGATCCCACTTTTATAGATGAGAAAGTTCAATTGCGTAGAAAAACGGTGAAGGAAAAATGCCCCAGGACACAAGGCCACCCCTGTGCCACTCAGGGACAGGGTCCTGGGCGGCCTAAATGACCTTCCCAGGGCTCTGCGGGGTTCCAGAAGTCCTAGGAGGGGCTCACGCTCCTTTCTCTTCAGACGGCAGCGACGCCAGCGGCCACAGCAAGAGCGGAGCAGACCTCTCCTGGGCGCAGGCTGGCGCCTTCTCCGCTGGCTGTGGGCTTCTCCACCGCGGCCCTGGTGGCTGGGCCTCCTGGGAGGGGACAGTCGAGGGCGTCTGGCACAGACCCCTTCATTCCTTAAAGGAAAATCTCAGCCAGCATCAAAGCAACCTTCCACAGGACAATCTTCCACAGGAGGCCGGAGGCTGAGCCAGAGGTGCTGAAACTGGGCTGGGAAGTCAGAAGACGGGGTCGAAACCCAGCACACACCTCATGGCCTTGTCTGGGGCACCGCGTGCCCCACCTTCTCTGAGCCAGTGGGGGCACGTGGAGGTCGTGCCGGTGCCACGCGTGCCAGGGCCTGGCCTTCCGTGAAAGCCCCTGCCCGTGTGTGGGCGATCTGACATCCAGGGGCGCTTTCTGCAGACGGGCGGCCGGAGCCGCTCCACAGGGAGGTCGGTGCAGGGGAAGCCTGTGCGGGCAGGGCACGCAGGAGAGAGGGGATAGGGAACGGGTGGTGGGGAGGGGGTAGGACACTGATGAAGAAAGGCAGGGATGTGCGGCTAACGCTCGGGACCCGGCCGGCCCCACTCTGGAGGAACCACTGAGCGTGTGGCTTCTCTCTCCTCCGAGCGCCCAGGATGCTGGGGAACACAGCAGGGAGAGCCCCTCTCCACCTCCTGCACCCTGAGTGGAGCCGCTGAGACCCCACAACGGGGGCGACTCCCAGTGACCGTCCGTCCGCCTTCCTCGAGCCCCTGAGGCGGAAACGTAAGCGAGCCTCACGCCTGCGGCGCACAGAACTCGAGGCTCTTCAAGCAAAGCAAACATCTTCGCATCGCACAGCTCAGGCCACTCAGCTCCCGGCTCGGACGGCGTCGTTCTCCACCGTCCCCGAGGCCACGGAGAGGTCTGCACACGGGATTTCCCACCGCCGCTCGCCTGTCGGGTGAAGGTCGTCTTGCCACTGAGACTTGGAGAAAGTGACCAGCGCCCGCGTTTACACAGATGTCCGATCCCCGCCCGCCTGCAAACGCCAGCAGGTGGGAGTCGGAGACCCTCAGAGCCAGGGCGGGAGGCCAGAGAGCGGGAGTGTGTCCCGCGGGCCCGGGCTGACCGCCACCACGACAGCTGTCCGTCAGACCGCTTTCTGCTCTGAGGGGTACAGCTTCTGAAACGAAAGTTTGCTTGACAAATATAACGGCCTTACAGTGTCCCAGAGCAGGATCAGCTCCTTCTAGAACATCTAAATCGTAAGCAAATTTGCACATTTTTGCTGTAAAAGCTCCGAAGCTGTGACCTCAGGGCTCTGTCTGTCCATCTGTGACAGGAAATGCCACTGGGTTCAGAGATGCAGGGTTGGAGTTCCCGTGACCAGTCCACAGGCACTAGGTGTGCTGCTCTAAGTCCCCCACGTGTGCCCGTGTGTGCTCTGCCCCCACCCGCTGTTCCCGCCGCGCTCAGAAGCCCCCGGGACAGACCGCCTGGAGCCAGCGCGTGCAGGAAGCCGGGGCGGGCGGGAGGCCTGTGCTGAGCACGTACTTGTGAGAGAGGCCGAGACGTGGCCGGCAGGGGAGGGGGCCACTGGGGTCCCACGTGCAGAGAGGTGCCACGTGTGGGTTCAGGATGTCGATCTCCCAGTCCACCTGCCCCGCCCCCCGCAGAGGTGTTTCTGCCTCTCTGATCTCACGTCTGTGTGTCTGGATGCTTTATTTAGGCAAAGCCCCCAATTCCCTCCTTGTGGGGGACGGGACGCCAGGCAAGTGCTGTGAATCA
Organism: Enhydra lutris kenyoni; assembly: GCF_002288905.1. Classification (NCBI taxonomy): domain Eukaryota; kingdom Metazoa; phylum Chordata; class Mammalia; order Carnivora; family Mustelidae; genus Enhydra; species Enhydra lutris. The sequence goes on from NW_019154121.1 coordinate 31,498,186, forward strand.
TGGGCGGACCCGGCTGGGAAGTGAGGACGGCTCACCAGACCCGCTGGGACCCGGGCCCTTGAGGGCGCCCCCACGGCTGGCCCGGACACGGAGACCTGCACAGCGTAGCTGCTCCAGAGACGCGCCTCTACCGCGGGCCGCACCCCTGCCGCAGACACAGGGCAGACCCAGGCCCTGGAGTGCCGCACCCCAGGGACCAGGGTTAGGGAGCAGCAGCCCCTTCTGCCTCGCGCTTGTCTTCAGCGGGTCCACGAGCCCCGAACACGCATGTCCCCACCACGGTCTCGACGGACGTGCCGCGGACTCGGGCCTGCGGGCGGCGCCAGTGAGTCCAGCCCGGCTCCCCCGGCTCCCGCCCGTCCCCGCGTCTCAGCCACGGGCGAGGCTCCCGCCTTCCTTCCCCCCAAGAAAGGAAAACAAATCTCCAGTTGTTGAAGCCACTGTTACTTTGGATTTCCTGTCACACTCAGTCACACTAATCCTGACTGAATCACATCTGTCTGCCAGGAAACGGATCATCTTCTCGAACACGTCAAAATGCCAAGTCCGCTTCCAAACTGCCCCTGCGAGCGCAGGGCTGCCCTGTCCCGAGTGCGAGGCGACAGCCCGGCCCCTCGCCGCCCGGGGCTCAGTTTGCCGCGGGGGCAGACGCCGGCGGGCAGCTTGGGGCTCTCTGCGATGGGGGCCAAGCCGCGGCCCCTCTGGGCTTCGTAGGGGGCTTCGTGGGTGAGGAGCCGGGCTGGCTGCCCCTTCCCGCTTCCCCTCTCTGCGGCCCTGTCTCACTCCAGGCACTGTCTTGGGGAGTCAGCGTCCCCCGACCCCCGCGCCTCCACCCTGCCTGTGCTCCTTCGCTCTCTCAAGTAAACCCGTAAAATCCTTCCAGAGCTGACAGGATCACTCCCGTCGGTAGAGCTCGAGGGTCCCGCGGTTGTCTGGCTCGCCCTCTCCTCACGGTCCTCCCACAGCCCCTCGCACGCTCTTCCGGCAGACTCCCAGTGGTACGCCACGGATGCGTGGGGCGGACACAGACCCACACACGCCGGGACTCAGGGCTGCCTGGTGGCAAAGCTGGGCCGGTGCCCCACGGCACCAAGAACGGGCCCAGATCTGGGCAGCGGCGGGGGTTTGCGTCCCCTCTCCGTGGAAAGCCACAGCCCCGGGAACTCAGCCTGTCCTGTGGATGCTCCCGGATCACAGGTGGCCGGGCAACGGGGGTGTCACCAGAGGAGGACGGCCGGGGCTCCTTTCCCAGAGGCCCACCCCTGGCGTTCCGGAAACTGCGACCTGGGGGCCTGCGGGCCCTGCCCTCCCAGCCAACCCCCCCACCCCAGCACTCTTGTTTGGGATTGCAGATTTCTCACTGGTTTCTCAGGGCGGGCAGCTTCTTTGAACAGCCGTTTTTGTTCTCTTTTCTGAAAAAGCTTAAAGAAATGCCTCATGGGTGGGCAGACAGACCCTGACCTCGGCTGCCAGCGAGGTTCCTCCAGGGGTCCACTGCTGGCTTGAGACCTTTGTGTACATGTGATGGGAAGAGCCTCATGCAGGACTCACGGGCGAGGCCGGACAGCCCCAGAGCAGCCGATCACGTTCACAGTGAAGCCAGTGCCCAGAGGGAGCTGCTTTGGGCAGGGGGTGAGGTGTCCCCATGCCTCAGTTTACCCTGCTGTGGAACGCGGCTCCACCGAACGCACAGAGATCCCTGGAGAGGCTGAGACTGGACACCTGGGGTGTTGGCCTGCAAGCTCCATCCCGCACGTGGCCTGGACACGTCCTGCCGTGTAGACGAGCGCAGCTCCAGGGCCGGGAACGCTGCGTCCTGGACCCTCAGCGCCACGGGGAACCTCGCCCTCATGCAGCGAGAGGGGCAGGGGAACGAGGAGGGAGCTTTTCCAGAGCACCCTACAGGGGCCGGAAGATGCCAGGGAAGACCCGCAGACCGGGGAGCGCGGACACGGCTCCCAGCAGCTCTGCACAGGCAGGGGGACCAAGCTCCTGCGGGCGGGGCTCAGAGCTCCCGGTGCTGGAATCCCGCTGCCGCTGTGCACCTGCCGTGCCCGCTCCGGGTGTTCACCATCCCCCCTGCACGCAGCTCTGCTGTCTCTGAAAGGCGGAGCAGGAGTGGCCTGGGGGTGGGTGGCAAGTGTGCAGCGGGACGGCCCACAGGACACGCAGCAGTGCACACACAGCTCGGAGCGCCACGGGACTGACTCCATTGCCTGCCGTCCCAGTGCCAGGGCCTGCTGCACCCCACGGGCCGCGCTGAAATACGCACTCTGTGGCCCGGCTGCTGGAGCCAACGGCCTGAGCCGGAGTGTGGGGGCAGGGTCTACGCCGCGGAAAGTGGCTCACAACAGAGCGGCCCACTGGCCCTGCGCACACCCGCCCTTGCTGGAGAGGTGTGGCCAGTTGCACAGCAGGTCTGGTCCCCTCGGCCTCCCTTGGGAGGCCCCCATCCTGGGCGGGGCTGGCCAGGCCACACTGTCGGGGTTCTGAGAACCGGGGTCTCACTGGGTCTCTCCTGGTCCGAGCTGAGAAGTTCTGTTCTGGGACTTTGTCTGGAGCTGCAGGGCCTCAGCCACACGTGTGTGCAGACGAGTGTTCTGGAATCTACCTGAGCTGCCCACCTGCCCTCTGGACGTCCTAACTCCGTTCATGACCACGAAGGGACCTGTCCTCCCCCCTCCCGCCTGCAGTGCGGGTCTCACAACCTTGTGGGGCAAAAGGTCGTCACGGTGCCTTGCTGGGAGAGTCACCGCCCTGGACACAGTGTCTCCTCCAGTGACAGCACCTGGCCTACCAGAAATCCAAGTGTGTTTTCACTGGGCTTTACATACAAAAAGCTCTTTGAAACTCATAATCAAGGACTTTATACAGGGTCTTACTAGGCGCAAGTCCTTTATTTTCCTTAAACCAAACCCAAAAACACAGTCATGCCTGATCATTGCACATGGACTTTTCTGGAAAGGCAAAGAAGGCCCAAGGGAAGGACGGTGAAGGCGTGGGAGGGACCGTGGACAGGAGCACGGATGAAAGGCTCCGGGAGGTGCCCAGAAGAGGCCCTCGGGCTGGTAGTCCCTCCAGCAGGCAAGGAGGGCCCAGCACGCTGGCTCTGTGCCTGTCAGCCCCGTGCCTTCCACTGCCTCACCGTCTCGTCACTGCTCCCGAGTCTGTGGGAGCCCAAGGGCCCTGCAGGCCGGTGCACACGTCATTCCCAGAGCAGCAGGTGAAGACCCACAGGGAAATGAAAGCTCGCGTAAACAGCACGCTGCTCACCCTCCACATATTACACAAGCCCCGCGTCCTTGGATCATCTTTCCCACGTTCAGATACGGGATAGGACCTGAAATTCTGCACTGAAAGAAGACTTGGCACCTGCTCTCCCAACATCTTGCACAAGGAGCAGGGCTCTGGGTGCTCCCGTGTGTGCGGTGGGCACCTGCACGGGCCCTGAGACGCGGCGTGCGCGTGGACTCGGGACTGATGGGACAGGAGGACACCAGCTCCAGCGAGGTTTTCGCAAAAGGAACGCAGGTCTCCTCTGCTTCTGTGGCACGAGAACTGCCAGGGTGAAGACCCGTGATGGCCACAGACGCACCCCTCCCCTGGGTGCCCTGGGGCACATGCACAGCCTCCAAGAAGGGGGCATGACGTCACAGCCTCGTTGGGAGGCCTCTGGTGGGGCAGTGAGCATGGAGTCCTGGGGTGAGAGACCCCGGAGGGTGAGGGGGGCACTGTTGCAGGCGCATAGGGTGCCACCGAGGCCGGTGCAGCACAGCTTGAAACCAGGACCCCCTCGAGCGTCCCCCGCGGAGTCTTCATTGCAGAGATGCAGAGGCCAAGGTTGGGGCCAGCTGCCTCCCCCACAGGGTCTCAGAGGGTTTCTGGAGCCACAAAGCGGACCCGTGGCCGGGGCTGGGGGGAAGCGGTCGGCAGTCAGGTGGAGAGAGCTCCACGGACACAGGGGGCCTGCCGGTCTCTCCTGGTAACCGGGCTGCACAGCACGTACCCCACAGCCCATCTGTACCTGCCTCCCTCCAGCTGGCACTCCCGCCCTTCTCACAGGAACCCCTCACGCCAGGTGGGTCACCTCACGCAGGCCACGTGGGGACGGGGTGGAGTCCAGGCCGGAGGAGCTCAGGCTTGTGGGGGCTCAGGCCAGCCGTGGTGAGGGCGGTACCCCACGGCCGGGCGCCTGGTGAGCATGGGCATACGCTCTGCGTGAGTTTCCTGACCCACAGTCACCTCGGGTGGACTGAGCCTTCCTAGAACCGTTCCCGGATAGCGTTCCGCTTCCAGCGCGTCCTTGCCCTAGATGGTGTCTCTGCTCAGATGGGGTGCTGATGGGGGTGCGGGTGGGCACTTCCTGCCGGCCCACGAGCTCCCGGCCCGCCCGCCACCGTGGGCGTCCGTGTGGTTAGCACCGGGGTGGCACAGAGCCAGCGTGTGGGAGGAGCTCCCGGAGACCTTGACGGAGGTCCCACTTGCTGCCAACGCGATGAGCTCAATCGAAGATCCGCTTACGAGAAGGTAAAGCCAGGCAGACGTAAACCAAAGGCCAGCTCCCGACTTCCCGCAAACAGGTGCCAAGTTACAGGGGCCTGTCCAGGCCACAGCCGCGACCTCCCCGCTTGGGCTGGAAGGCAGCCTCAGAAGGAAGGGACGTGGACTGACAGGTCCCGGTCTCATCGGTGGGGCCCGTTACGAGAAATGATCACTGGAGTATGTTGCTTGAAGTCACGAATTCAGTAAAAAGATGATGTCACTATGTCTTCAAGCGACGTCTCTTGATGCATTCCAGTTTTTATTACTTTCTAAGGGAAACTGATTACACCCTTGTCTTGAAACTAAACACGATTTTAATTTCAAATGTGTTCCGAGTGCTTCCTGTCATGCTGCGCGTGCCGGTGCCGGCGTTAGACGCGACCAGGCACGGCACGCTCGTGAGCCCAAGTTTAATTTAAAATATGTAATGCATTTTTAACGAGGACGACTAAATTTGTTTCCCTAGAAATGTATTTTAAAAGAGACTGTAATGAAGTGTGTTCTCCAAGGAGCCACTTAGAGCCAAACGCAAGCCTCACGGTCCCTGCCCCCAGCACCGGTCCGGGCCGCGGCTCCCGGCCACCGGACTGCGGGTTCACCAAGCTGCCTGGGGAGCGGATGTCTTTGGAAATGACATGCATAGGCTTCCCCCATCAAACAGGTCATGATCTGGGGAAAAGGCCACACACGTGACTGGATGAGCTCGCAGATCTGGGCTCAGTGTTGTCACTGGGGCAGGTTAAGAGATGCACCAGGGGAGCTCTGATTCCAGAGGTTCCAGTAAGAGGAACGCGGAAGGTGGGAAGCTACCGTACGGAGGACCCGCTGAAACTCAACGCAGGAAGTTGCCCGAGACGGTCCGCGACAGCGTCCTACGACACAACGAAGAAGGCTGTCCCCCACACTGCCCTGCAGCTCCGTGTGCCAGGCACAGGCTCTGCGCGGACCCCGGCCTTGTGCAGGCTCAGAGCCCATCTGGGGGTTAGAGAGCTGGGCCAGACGGGGCCCCCAGTCCACGGAGCCACCACCTCTCCCTGCCGCTCTCCTGGGCACCCCGATCCCCCAGCTTCTCCAGAGACACGGCGTCCCGACGCCTCCAGCAGGCACCCTCCCCGGCAGTGATGCCCTCCTGGTTTTCAGTGCACTGGATGCCACGGAAGCTGGCTTCTCGGTACCCGCACCTCAGGGGCCTGTGCAGGTGGGAGCCAGGGGCTCCCCGCCCGACTTCCCTCCTAGGCAGCCCTCCCACCCTCCCCTCCCCAGCTGCTGGAGCAGGTGCACGGGGAACGGGAATGGGCTCACAGGATAGTCTCACAGTCTCAAAGCCCCACAGACCATTCGTTAATGACCAAGGAAAGAAGCTGTCTTTGTAGAGGAGTAAGGCAGTGCCCACGACCTTCCCCAACAGACACTTAGCCTCGTCCAAACTGGGAAGAACGACATTGCCCCCCTCCTGACATGACACAGTGGGAAGCCTGTGACAGACCCCACCTGTCAGCCAAAATCTTTCCTCTGAAACTAATCACCGGGGGAACAGAAAACCCGGATGAAGCGCCAGCACTGCAGGACAGCTGGCCCCGTGTCGCCGCACGCTGCGGAACGAGGGGGCCAAAAATAAAGCCAAACGAAAAGATAGGACGAGTACTTGAGGACAAAGAGAAGCAGGAGACGGGACACCAAATGCTTTGCTGCTTGACTGGAACCTGGACAGAAGTGAAAAGCCAGCCACAAGCAGCATTGTGAGAATGTGGGGGCCCGGCCCGAACCGTCGGTCACACGGCACACTGCACAAGTGCTGTCCTTGGACTGGTGACGTGGACAGTCTTGGCTCCTAGAAGACACACTTGTGAGTAAGCCCATGGCAGAGTTTTAGAAGGTCGGGAACAGACCTGCAAACATTCCATGCAGACAGACAGACGGTGATGGGCCTGAGGACGTGGAGTAGAAAGCGAACATTTGGTGAATCCAGATGAAAAACATGGATGTTTATTCTGCTGACGTTCACCTGGTTCCAAAGTGTGGGATTTGCACACCCCATCTGTGACCGCTCTGCGTCTGGGCTTTCTACGAGGTTAGAAGCCTTTTCTCTCCGGGCTTGCTGGGATTTCTTCCCTGCATCTAGCTGGTGGGGGCTGACGTGTCCAGGGAAGAGCCAGACAGCTTGGGAGGGGTTGGCAGCTCGGGTGCCCTCCTCGGTCCTCCCCCGGTGGCACTGGGTGGGGCGGAGAAGGAACGGCAGCCGTGACCAGGGGGCCGGGGAGGGCCCACGGCTTTTCTGACAGCCTGCACCCAGTCAGACCGGAAGCCATCAACGCTGTCCTCAAGCCACCGGCACTGGGTTCCCCACCAGGTCCTCCCGCCCTGCGGAGAGCAGTGACCAGGGAAAGCACCCGGCAGCCCCTGGGAGGCAGCAGACGTCCATGTAACCCCGGGCCTGTGACGGACCCCGCCGCAATGGAACCGCAGCCCGTCCCACCACACGCTCGCAGGGAAGTGTCTGTGGAGCTGAAATGGAGTGGGATGCACAGTAGGATGGGAAGGCTGGACCCGGCGGAGTCCTCTGACTCCGGAGGGGCCGGGGGGTGTCCAGACCCCACGGGGCTGGGCTTGTCGACAGGACGGATCCTGTCTGCAAGGGCATGAGTCGGGGATGGCTGTGGCCAGGGCCCGGCAGGACTGCCGGTGGGGCTGTGTGCGCCCACGGCGTCTGCGGCCTCTAGCCCCCACGGACAGGTACTGCTCCCACGACCGCGGGGTTCGTTCTTCTCCGGTTGCCCCCAGCTAGCACCAAGGGGCGGGAAGGGAACAGTGAGCCCGCCATGGAGCCCGGCTGGCCCCGGGCTTGGCAGCCGCACCTCTGTGCACCCGCGTTAGCGGTGTAATTGGCGCCAGGCCTGGCGCCGTGACGCCTGTTCTGTCTCGTGAGCAGGAGGATTACTTCAGACCGATCAGAGGCGACTGCATTCTGCAAACTACCTCGGGCCGCGACTGTTTCGCACTCTGCTGAGTGGGCTCTGCCGATGCAGGAACGCTAATCCGTGTGGGTCTGTTCAGGATGGCTGCTTTTTGTAAATGGGAGACGGAATACTTTGTTTTTATTTTAAATACAAATTTGAGGAGCAGGCGGGCGGCAAGAAAGCTCACTGGTTCAGCTGAGCGGACAGATACACCCACACGGCGGTCTTACCCTGACTGATGAACGCATCCAAGCTTCCCTAAACCCAGGTGTCCTGAGATCCCATAAAAATCGCCGTTAAAGGGGCGCCTGGGTGGCTCAGTGGGTTAAGCCGCTGCCTTCGGCTCAGGTCATGATCTCAGGGTCCTGGGATCGAGCCCCGCATCGGGCTTTCTGCTCAGCGGGGAGCCTGCTTCCTCCTCTCTCTCTGCCTGCCTCTCTGCCTACTCGTGATTTCTCTCTGTCAAATAAATAAATAAAATCTTTAAAAAAAAAATCGCCGTTAAAAAAGGAATAATGGGGGGAGGAGGGGGAAATGCGATCTGCCCCAGTTTTCAGAAGCCTGTGTCTCGTGCCAACACTGGCCTCAGAGACTGAGCAGGGAACAGTTCTGCAACTCCCTTCCCTCCAGCAGCAAAGGCAGTAAGAGGGCCCAGCTGGGTCGGGGGCCCAGGCCGATGGTGGCAGGGAGAAAAGTTACCAGCCCTGCCCCAGCGGGAATCACGGACAACTAGTCAGAAAAGCCTTCTTTGCGCCCAAGTTCTTCTAAGGGACGAGAAGAGACACGTACCCAAGGAGGGCAGGGACGCCATCCATGGGTCGCAGGCGTTAATGGACCATGAGCCCAGGGAACAGCGCTGTGGCCTCCTGTATTTTGGGTCCAGTGTCAAAGCCGTAAGTGTTCTCGTGTCCCCCGTCTTTAACAATATTTAACGAATATTTAACAAATATTTAATGAATGTTAAACGAATACTCTTGGGATTTCCTCCAGATATAAGTTGATATTTTGGTTTTCTTCTTACGTGGAAATTTTAGGACCAACAAGTCAGTAGCCTCCCGGACACTGTGTGAGCCTCTGACCAGCGCAGAGAGGGGCAGACCAGCAGCACAGCCCTGTGCTGATTGTGTCTGTGGAGCACCTTGTACTTCCGAACCGTCTGCGAGGCGTCTGTGGGACACAGTCGACACCGCGCCTGCACCTGCTCCTCGGCCGGTCCCGCCGAGGTCCTTCGAACCTTTCTGTGACCCCTGTTCCCCCGTCCATCCGCCCATCCCCTGGCAGAGACAAGGGAGCGCCGCGCAGCCGCCTCCCACCAGAAGTCGGTGTAGCAGCAGAGGGAAAGGCACGCGAGTGACCTGTCTCAGCGGAGGGGACGGGGTGGGACCGGGGTTGGCCGCAGACAAGACTGGAACGGGGCTCATAGGCTGGCAGGACCCGCACCGACTTCGAAGACCACCTCAGGAGGAAGGAGCCACACAGAACACAAGCTGGGCTTGTCCCTGACCCAAGCGTTCTGTAGATAAGGTGCCCCATGTCCCCCAGTGCTGCCGAAGGAGCACCAGGTGCACACAGGTGTGTGCCTGCCGGGTCCATGCATCTCTCGTGGCTGTCCGTCATCTGGTGCACAGACAGCCTGCTGCGGAGCCTGGGGCCACACGACCTGGGGGAGGGCGGCCTGTTCCCAGTGCGGAGGAAGGTCTCCTCCTCACCTGTGCCTCCTCCGGGCTCCGAGCGCCCCATGGGAGGCGGCAGGAGCTTTCAACCCACTCCTCCTGCATCTGTGCATGCGCCCCAGCCCCCAAGGCACTGGGTGGAAGGCTGAGGGCAGAGGTCAGCCCACCTGTGCCCCGGCTGTGGCCACGCAGCTGTGCTGGGCCCCAGGGTCTCCCACACGGAGCGCAGACAGCCCAGAGTGGGCCGGAGGCTTCGCAGGTGTCGAGCAGAACCACAGGGCATAACGAGTGACAACGTGGGGCCCGTCCGCAGACCACGACTCTGCACGGCCAGAAGGGGGAGGGGAGGGTTGGGGGACGGTGGTAGTTTGGATCCTGACCTGCACACACCTGTCGGGACTCTTCATTTGGTGGATTTTATCATGAGTAAATGACACCTCAGCCAAGTGGATTAAAACCTACTTGGGAATGCGGGCATGTTCCTGGGAGCTACGAAGATAAGCTGCCTCCCCCGGCTCCCCCCCAGGGACCCCCCCAGGCCCCGAGCACAGCCTGTCTGGGGAGGAACACAGCCAGCGAGCAAGCAGGCCGCAGGGGGCACACCCCTTCCTCTGTCAGAAGAGACGAGTCTTTGTTTGAGAATGAGCCCAAGCACAGAGAGGACCCGGCAACATGGGACCCCTGAAAGAATGCTCTAGAACAGGAAGGGGCCCCATGCCCAAAGCCTCTGTGAGAGCACCTTCCAAACAGGACTGGGGCCAGAAGACAGGGCGACGCGAGAACAGGCATCACGTGGTGACAGCCGTGGGGACGTAAGCGCAGAACAGACTGTGGACAGGCCAACGAGGGCAAAGAAATGAAAACGATAGGCGTGGAGTTCACGTTCACATCAGGGACAACAGGCTGCGGCGGGGTCCGACGTGAGCTTGCGAAGCTTCCAGAGCAACGAGAGAAAGCACAAGGAACGAAGGGGGCAGCAGAGGTGTCCATCGACGCAGGGACGCGCTTCCTAAGAGAGACGGGCATCCGGGGAGAGAACCAACGGCCGGCCTCAACTCTAGCAAACGCCCACTTGAAGATGTTCCTGAGAAATCTGAGAAAACCTGGGCATGAAAATCCAAAGGTTCTACATAACCAATCGGGCATGCTCTCTGCACCGTGAGCTCGTCTAGGAGACATCCGCGATGGGCCAGGGTAGCACGGCGGACCGGCGGGAGCTGGGTCCCTCGACAAACGACCCATGCTGACCCCTCACTTCACTGCAGAAAACTGTGACAACGGAAATGATGCTGGTGAATGGAAAGAGTAAGGGGAACTGTTGAAAACAGAAAATGAGAAAAGGAACTATTTCTCTGCTCAAGGATGAGCGAGGACACTCCAGACATGGGAGCGGTTGGCGAAGTCCAGGAGGAGACGGCAGACGCGTGGCCAGCCCAGCTCACCCTCTGCGGCTTCCAAGGGCGTAAGAGCGAGCTGGGAAGCATCCAGCACGAGGAAGACGGACAGCAGAGGCGCAGGAGCAGAGCGCTCCTGGGAGCAGGACGAGACGTGACCCAGCACGACCGATAGGTCTAAGTTTATGCAAAATCGAAACCACAGATTCAAGCAACGACAAGATGGCACGATTTGCCTTGAAGATGGCAGAAACCTTGGCAAAGCTCTGGCCCCCCGTGCTGCTGAGGGTGTGCTCGTGGGCGTGCATGGTGTGGGCAGGGGCACCCGTGGTCGGGAAAGACGTGCAGGCAACTGGACCCTCAGAACCCAGAGACTTAGAGGGGCCGGCGCGCTCTGGCCGGTGCTGGTGCTTGCGTTTCTAGAAGCGGCTCTTTCATAACAAGCCTCACGGATCACATCTAGGTACATGGGTTTCAACAGCGACAAGATTTGTAACAGTGTGAGTTGTAACAAATTTGTAACAAATCGCAACAGTGATTTGTAACAGGAGACCACCGAACACGATCACCGTACAGAGAACTCTACGCTCCCCGCTCCCCCGACAGGACCTTAAACTCCTGGACACGCCAAACGTGCTAGGTGAAGAGCCAGACAGAACTCTCCGTGGGGTGTGCGTTTTGATGTATATTTTATAAATACATTATGTATTTCTATACATAGACATTATTCTATAAGAAATACCAGGTAGCAAGTAAATCCAGGTGGCAGAATTATAGTTGTTTTACTTTTAAAATTTTATTATTCTGCATTTTCTAAGTTTTCTACACAAGTATTCAATAAAGCAAAACAAGTGTTTTAACAAAAACGCGCACTTCGGACTCTGGAAACACAGACGACTGCCCGTGGCCGGTGCGATGACCTGTGCTGGCTGGACACCACCGTTCTGTTTCCAGAGACTTTCCAGTTGTGCCTCCAAATCTACGTTTGCATGGTCAACCTTCATCGTCCGCCCTTCCAGTCCCCTGCCCGCCCCCCCAAGTCCTCATCCTCCCTCCCTCTCCTCTCAGATGTGTACTATGGACCAGGCTGACGGATGGCTAAGCGGTCACTGGTGCCCCTCGGGAGAGCTGGGGCTGAGTGATGCACTGGGGGCCTCAGGAGCCCAGGGCCAGGGAGCCAGTTGGACGAGGTCCGTCAGCTTTGCCTCTGCACAAAGCCCACGCCAGGTGCCTCGGTCACCCCCACGGCCCCCGGGTGAGGCTGCATCCTTGTCTCTGTCCCTGCACCTGAGCTGGCCCAAGAGCTCGTGCCACCACCAGCACAGACAGCCGGGGAGCGGGCTGCATGCTCCCCTTCGTGAGCAACCTTCCGCGGCAGCACAGGGACGTGTCTGTGTCCCCGGCTGCCGCAGGCTCTGACGTGGGGGCTGGTCCTGCATGCCGTATACTCCCTCCCCTGCCTAACACAGAACACGTGTGTGTTTGCCACGTCTCTTCCCTGAAATGTGCCTCCTCCGCCACGACGTCTGCTCACGCCCTCCTCCGTGCCGCAGTCACTGAAACTATAACGTCTTCGTGAAGTTGCCTCTGCTGACTACAGCCTCTCGAGAAGCCAATGATGGGCGGATCAGCACCTAATTGTTCTCTAATTATTTAATTCGAGCGTGCGTGGGAGTGCGTGGACAAGCGTCCGCATGTTTGTCAGCGCTGGGCCGACTCTGGGCACAGATGGTGCAGTGCCTTTGCCATGAACTCACTTCAGTCCAGAAAATAGTGGGCGTGTGTCTGTCCGGCCTGGTAGCAGGGAGGGACAGCCCTTAGGTCGTCAGAGGGCAGGTCTGAGCGTGAGGGCTGTTCCACCCAAAGCAGCAACACTGTTCCAGGCAGACACGAGGTGCACCAGCAGCCCTGGGCCAGCAAAAGAGCAGTGGCCCCTGGCAAGTCCGTAAGGCAGGGTTGTGGGCTCAGACCACTCCTCACAATTACAATTGGTCCCTTTCCTGATGGGTGAGGGCTCCAGGTCGGCCTCCTCTGTCCCTTGGGGAAGGTGACAGCAGGGCCGTATGTTGGCAGAGCAGTGGGCGGCCAGACCCAGCCTGGTTCCCCCCGGGGAGCTGTTGCTGCGCCCACATCCGCAACAGGTGCCACTGCCGACCCCCAGGGCCCCTTTGCTCCGTCTCGCTGCCCAGCGGAGCGAGCAGGCCGCCAGCGCCCCTGTGCGCTCCGAGCAGTGCAGGGGAGCCAGCTAGCCGCAGGCTCCTTCTGGTCTAGCACCGCAGGAACGGCTCTGTGCATCGCCAGCGCCCGGAAAGGCCGGGACAAGCAGGATGGGACTTTGACGCCCACTGAGATGAGACAGGAGGAGGGTCTGGAACAGGAGTCAAGGTCCCGTATGTGTTCTTCCTTCTCTCTCGGCAACCGGCTGGGACGTGAGCAGCAGAAACTGCCGTGTGCAGGCCGACGCCCCACACCGATGGACCCCACGGCCGCGCGACAGTGGTTGTTGGTTTTTTGTTGGTTGTTTTTTCTCTAAACTTACAATTTTGTACTTGGGCTTCAGCTGAAACTCAGGTGAAGGGCTCCACCCCCCAATGACAAAGCTCTCCTAAACTTATCCTCAATTTGTAGCCTTTACCAGTACACACGTATCTGTGGCCCGGGAGCTGCACTAGGAATGGTAACGACCGCGGGGGCCGCGGGTGTGGGGGCTCCTGGGAGGCCCTGGACTGGGCCCCTAGCTTGGGGACCTTTGTGTCCCCGGGGCCGAGAGCGCCCCTGCTCGTCCATTATTCAGCAGCCTGTGGACGAGAAATGAAGCGGGTTTTCACAGGAGAAAGGAAGTGGGGTTTGACACGGAAGCGGGAGCAAATGAAGGAAGCTCAAGAAACGTTTTCCCCACAGTTTATGAAAAAATTGGCAGCTGTGAGGGTGCCGGGCTGTTCTCCCTGCCTGTCACGGACACACCTTCAGCGGTGCCCTGGGACGCGCTGGGCGCTGGGTAGACACTTCCCGCCCCCGCCCCCTCCTTCCCCGCAAGGCAGTGCTTTGTGCGGCCAGTCCTTTAAGCGTCAACCTCAGAACTGGAACTTTGTCTCTCTCCAGCCACATCCAATGAAGTGTCTCAGACCTCCCAGTGCTTAGCCCTTCGGGGCGGCCCGGCTGTCAGAGGGCTGGGAACACACGTACATTTTAAATCAACGTGAAGGTCTCCAGCCCACACCTGATGTTATAAACGGCATTATTCACCGGCCCCTTTGTGCACAGAGCCAGGGCTCGATGCTGCGACGACGCTGCACCTTCTCCCGCCCCGAGTCATTTCCCGTCCACGGACTCATTTCGGTGCGGAGCAAGAAGTCGTCTCGTCCACCTGGCCGTCTGCCGGTTACAGACCCATTTGCTCTCATTTTTCCTGGGGGAAGAGAAGGGAGTTTGGAGTGTGAAGGTACAGCCGGGGGCAGACGTCATTCCGTGAGCCGTGGCAGGAGGCTGGCCATTTTACTTCCTGCCCCGGCCCGCGGGGACGCAGGGACAGGGCCCCACGGGATCTCAGCCCCGATGTCCCTGGGCGCAGAGCCTCACGGACAGGTGCAGCGAGCACCAATGGCGTGGGGAGAGGGACACCTGCGGGCTCCCACTCCTGCCCGGGAAGAGGCCAGGCATGAGGAGATGATGGCAGAGTGGGTGCCAACATCTTCTTCAGGGAAGGCGACGTGACATCTGCACCCAAGCCCGCAGATGTGGGGTCACTGCGTCTGGTCAGCGCCCTTCCCTAAACTCACGCTCTGAGAACGTCGTCACGACAGTGAAAAACAAGATTTTTCCCTGTAAAATTAAATGTCACTCTTGATAGCGTAATATCTGAAACATCACCTTCCCGGGTCTACACCGACCCTTTACACAGAAAATTAAACTCTCTGTTTATTGAGTGGATAATGTAGCCTTCCGATGTGTGAGGACCCCTGCTAGGTGAGAAATTAAAAAGCTGCACTATAAACCCTAATGGCATGTATGAAATACAAAAAGAAGGTAACTTAATTGGTAATCAGAAGAAATCATAAAACTAATCATGCAATTAATGTCTTCAAAAGCAAGTGTCTGAGGTGTGTATAATTACAAGAAAACAGTGCGGCGGTGGCGGGGCATTACTGAATTCTTCGTCCCGCGGGGCTGGTGCGGGTCTGCAGGCTGGTCTCCGACTCCCGCACCCGCTTCCTTGCTTTGCGTCCCCACCTTCCTCTCCCTGGAAGTCTGACGGTCTGGGGCTGCCCCGGAACATGGAGGGCTCCCCCTTGCCTGCCATCCTCCCTCCCGGCCTCGCCCTCCCCCGAGGGCGTTGGGCGCAGGTGTTGGGGAGAAGCAGTGAGTGCGCACAGACATAACGCCTTTGGGGTTTTTCCCCCCAATGCAGCACAACAAGCCAATAAACAAGCGCTTTGTTTTGTGGGCATAGTCTGAGAAATGGAGCCTGCGCTTGGACATGACCGACCGTGGGCGGGGGTCTGATGGGGGGTTCATTTGTTGATGAAGAGGGGGATGGGACGGTCGCCGCCTTCTTTCCAGAGAGCTGCTGTAACAGGTCCCCGCGTCAGAGGTTCTTCTGATCTGACGCCATCCCCATGGCTTCCCAGCTGGCCATGTGGTGAGCGGTCCACGGAGAGGGTCGTGGGGAGGAGACTCTGGGCCTCCGTGTGCAGGAGAGGCTGGAGTAAGGTCTGCTGGACGGGGAGCGGAGGGCATGCAGAGGGACGCTCCACAGGAGCCTGGGGTGACAGAGGGCAGCCTGTGACCACGCGGGGGTTGGGGGGCTCCCTCGCGGGGCTTGGCACCCCAGCAGGAGGCGCAGCAGAGACCCCAGAGTGGACCGTGGGTTTGAGGCTGAGGCACGGAGGCCCGGGTGCTGGGGGGGCAGGGACGGGCCGGCGTGAGCCCAGCCACCAGGGGCCTGGGATCCCAGAGCAGTTCTTACTAGAGGGAATTCCTTCCCCAGCGCGAGCACCGGCGGGCAAGGGAGGCAGGCCTGGTCGCGGGAGGCTCCGCACCCTTTAGGTCGGTCCTGTTCCTCTTCCCAGCCCCGTGCCCACCGTTGTGCGGGGGTGAGCGGTGGTGCTGGCTGGGCCCACGCGTCCTCGGGGAGTTCTGATTACCCCCAAGATCCTGGCAGTGAAGACGGCGCATATTTCCACGAGCCTTTAGCCACTCTGTTCCTGCAGTTTGTTCTTACCCTGTGGGTTCTCGCTGTGATCTGACGCACGGTCCCATGGACAGCCTGGACGCTTGACCTTCTGGTCCACCCAACGGCCTGCGCCCTGCCCCAGACAGACAAGAAGTAGGGACAAGGGACGCAAGGGCTGTCCTGACCCTGCGGGGCCTTGTGAGGAGAGGTGAGGAGCCCCAGGAGATGGACGGAATGCCAGACAGAGCCCCCATGTCCATGGAAACTTGCAGGTGGGGTGGGACTTTGGGGCCAGTGGGAGAGGGAAGGACCATGCAACTTGGGGTCCACAGGTGACCGAAGGAAATCAGATTAGATTGTGGACTCTCAAAATACTTGAAAATTAATACTTGAAAATGTACAGAGTAAAGCCCAGATGTGAGAACAGTCGCGAATGTGTCAGAGGAAACAGAGGGACTCGGCCAAGTGCCCCTCGGAACTGAGGCACAGAAACCAGGGTGCAAGGCGGGTACAGCGTATCCGGGTTAAAAGGCGCCTCTTCGGTGTCTCAGAAACACTCTTCGAAATCGGCGGTGGGGGGTGTCACAGACCAGGGACGTTCTGGCCGCCTCTGTGAGACTGAGTCCGCTGTCCCCTGGTCCTTGGGTGACGACAGGAGGACACTCGGAGGGGAGCTGCCGTGTGTGCGGAAGACAGAGAGGAGGCAGGGGCCGTGGGAGGGCTGGACCTTCAGTTTGTGTCCTGGGAAAGGAAAGGAGTGGAGTGAGGTCGTCTTCACTCACCTGCCCCAGAACAGCCCGGCTCTGCCTCGGAGGGGCACCGAGCCACTGGCTGGGGATGGGGCTCAATGCGGGCAGCCTCCGCTGACACGTGCTCTGAGGACGCTGACTATCCCACCGGCAAGCAGGAGACGCCCCTTGCAGGGACACCAGAGCGAGGTGGGCTCCTCCCGTGTGGTGGCAAGAACAGGGAGGGCATCCCAGCCGGCCGGTCAGTGAGCCGCGCGGACAGCAGCCTCGGTCCCCGCCGTCGTGATTTCACACCGTGTCATGCGTGTCCTCACAGGGTGCTTCCTTCATGGCACTGGACGCACGTCAGGCCCTTGTGCATGGGACCCGCGGCCGCCCGTCACAGGGAGAAAGTCGGGCCTGAGAGCCAGGAGAGCCCCAAAGCTGGTCACAGCCCTCAGGCACCCCGTGCAGACAGCAATGAACTTTCTCTCCGGAGTGTCACCCTGCTGCGCCCAGACCTGCACGGCCCTGGGGGCACCCCCTGCACCCTGCCCCTACCTGCGTCCACAGCACAGAGGCCAGAGGCCAGAGGCCAGGCATGATGCCACTGGGGCTCGGTGCCCCAGGGAAGACCCTAAACCGGCTGCGGTTCCTTGAGGAGAGGTCAGCGGATGGGCCGGTTGCCAGCGTGGCTGGTTTACAGAACTCTGCGTGGCAAAGCCCAACTTCACGTCCTTGGATGGACAGTGGTCTTGGGGTGATGGGTGACTCTCTGGGTCCTTTCACGGAGGCAAAACCTCGTTCCCAGCAGGCTGACTGAAGCAGGGCGTGGGTGAGGTTGGGAGAGCACAGAAGGCTGTCCCCCTCACGCTAGACCTAGAGCCACTCGGAGCTCCTGCTCAAGGTCACAGAGCTAAGTAGTCCAGAAGGCCAGACCTGCACGCCGAGCCCAGAGGCTGCTGAATGGCTCCACGGCTGTTGGAGTCCGTCTCGAGTCTGAGGATGGCCAGCCTGGGTGAGCCCGGGGTCTGGCGCCGGCAGGAAGCACACTCCACGTGGCTTCCGCAGCTCTGAGAACGCCGGCTCCCGGCTTCTCTCACTGAAAACAGACCTGGAGGGGCACCTCATTTTTCTTCCTCCCACCCCGCCTCACTCCTATTTTCCAGCCTTCGGCCACGGACGTCTCCAATGGCCTGCAAAGTCCTACCCACCGGCCCACCTTCCAGACACCAGGCGCAGGTGCCGCTCAGACGGGCGCACCCTCACTGCCCCTGCCGGCACAGCTGCCCTCCTTTCCTCTCCGTGTGCGCCCTGGACTGGGAGGAAGATCAGGGTTCTGTCAGCAGGGAGCAAGGGACATGGCAGAGACGGGACAGCGTGGGGGCTGGTGGGGCTTCCCGGTGAGGCCCCTGGGCCGGCCAGGCTTCCCCGCACTGTCCTGCAGATCAAGATTGAACTTCCTGCTTCAGCTCACAGGACCTTCTGTTCAGATGCTCGTGGCTTAAATAAGTTGCTGGATCAAATGTGCTTTCAAGTGTGGAAAGGGGGAGGGAATGTTCCTAAAGACGGTGCGTTCTCTCTGCAAACTGTATCTCTGGGAGTTCGGAGAGACGCGGAGGGGAGAGTGGCTGTGGCCACCCCGGGCCACGTTCCACATGGGCCTCATCCAGCGAAGGGTCTTGTCCTGCACGGGAGCGTGACGGGAGAGAAGCACGCGGGTGTCCTCACCTGTGCTCTGCAGGGATGCGGTCATTGTGCCGCATCTGGAACGTGCCCTGCCCAAGCCACTGGATGGACTTCCTTCCGTTCCTTCCACAGGACTTCACGGCAGGGGCCGTGAGGAGACCCTGGCCCCCAGTTTCTGGAGGGACAACACAGTCTGGATGCCATGGGATGCCAGGGGCGTGGGGATCCGGTGGGGCAGGTCAAGCCCGGGGCTCAGGGGGCCTTCCCCCCGCAGCAGGTGGCCGCCTCCGAGGGCTGACAGGGATCCAAGCCTGCCCACCTGGCGTACGGGAGCCCCATGCACAAAGCAGCCCCTCTGAAGTGTGTCTTCTGGGTCAGGGTTTTCTTCGTGTTCCTTGGCTTGCCCCAGCAAGGGGGTTCCTGCAGGGCCGGGGCAGGTCTGGGGGAGGCAAAGCAGGGGACAGCGACGCCGTTCCCCAGCAGGCTCCTCCCCTCGCCCGGCCCAGCCTCCTGCAGGCCCCACACAGCAGCAGGCCTCTCCCTTCCCTTTCGCCTAATGAACGTCGGTGGTAATTACCAGCCCCTGAAAAGGGCTCCAAAGGGAGTCTTTTCATCATTCTCTTAATGAGGCCATTTTGGGGCCCCCTCCACGGGGTGATAGCTAATCTTCAGAAGCACATGCATTATTTAAATAATACAAAGAACATCAGCTGAGAGTCTAAATTATCCCTAACTTCTCAAAATCATCATAGCACGTATCTGAAAACTCACACCAACGCCGCTCATGAATAAAACCTGCGCGGAGAGAAAGCCCCGGAAACCCCACCCCCCTGGATTCAGCGACGGAGGGCAGTCCTCCTGTCCCGGCCGCGGATTTGCTAGGGACAGTGGCCCTTACTGTCCGTAGGGGAAGGCGAAGCCTGGCTGGGCCACAAGCCACGACCGGGTCCTGCTGGCAGGGCGGCCGGCCGGTTCGTGGGGCGCCTCCGGCAGGTGCCTTCACATCGGCTTTCCTCCCTGTGGCTGCAACCAGACACACCCGGCAAGCGGCCAGGCCGTGTAGGGCAGAGACCGTCCCCGGAGGGACCGCGTTCTCTCCAGCAGCCTTGGTGGCGCCCGGCTCCCATGGGCACGAGCAGTAGGACACCCGTGGCTCAGAGCTTCTCGCCTTTGGCACAGAGCCCCACGCCCCGCGCTCGGAATGGAGCCAAATGCTTCCTCCTTGTGCAGCTGGTGCGCACACCCGCCTCCCTCTGGACCCCCCGAGAGACCCGCAGGAGCTTGTCATCAGAACTACTTCTGTATGTGACGCATGACGGCTGGGAAACAGACAGAGCCGTCTGCGTTGGATTTTCCATCTGAAAACCGTACCTTAACGTTTCCAGATTTTAGACACACCTTTGCTTAGAGTGCTGCCTATCGTTTTGTCTAAATTTTTGAAATATGCTAAAAATATCTCAGGGTCACAGCAAACAGAGCTAATTACTTACATAGAAGTTATTTTAAGACAATCCTCAAGTGTTAACAAGTCTTTATCCGATTACTTATGCTTTCAGCCCAAAGCACCAACTTATTTTCAGAAAGCGACTCTGTACGTCTCTGTGGAAAACGGTGTGGCAGCAGGGCGACACGGCCCTCACTTCAGAGCAGGACGACGCCCACTGCGTTGAGGGGCTCCGGGCACGAGTCTCAGATGACAGGGCCCCAGAGGAAGGTCTGGAAATTTTAATCTTTAATTTCTGGGGCGCCTGGGGGCTCAGTGGGTTGAACCTCTGCCTTCAGCTCAGGTCATGATCTCGGGGTCCTGGGATCAAGCCCCGCATGGGGCTCTCTGCTCGGCGGGGAGCCTGCTTCCCCCCCATCTCCCTCTGCCTGCCTCTCTGCCTGCTTCTGATCTCTCTGTCAAATAAATAAGTAAAATCTTAAATTTCTGAACTCAGCCGCCTTTCCCACCAAACAATTACTCTTAAATGTTTAAATAACTTTATCTTAAAAAACATTTCTACCCAGGTGGGGTTTGGGAGTTCAAAAAGGATGGTTCCAATTTCTTCTCCTATTTCCTTGAAAACCACTAGTGACAGAGGTGACATTTGATGTCTGAAGATCCACCACT
This sequence comes from Enhydra lutris kenyoni, assembly GCF_002288905.1. Taxonomy (NCBI): domain Eukaryota; kingdom Metazoa; phylum Chordata; class Mammalia; order Carnivora; family Mustelidae; genus Enhydra; species Enhydra lutris. The sequence goes on from NW_019154121.1 coordinate 31,518,455, forward strand.
GATCGCGTGAGGCTCAGGGTAGTGGACGCTAATGCCCAGTTTGCAAGGGGGAACGCTCCCCTGGCCTCTTTTCCTCTCACTGTGAAAAGTGTTACTTGGACTGAAGCTGTTTCTCATCACTGCGAGGGGAAGGCTGGGCTCAGAGCCCACAGCAGACACGAGGCAGAGAATGGGGCATGGGCCCCCGCCACCCCAGAAGGCTGTCCCTGCTGACCCGTGAGCACGGACATCGGAACCCCCTCAGCAGCTCCCGGCCAGTCTGAGGGCGGGTGCGTTTGCAGACGACAAGGGAGACGAGACTCAGCTCCTGCCCACCCAGCCACCCAGTGCTGAGGGTGGTACCAGAGGAAGGTGGCTTTCTTCTTCAGGACGCTCCCGCCCCAGAGGGGAACAGGTGGCCTCGGAGTCCCCACCCCGACTGCCAGCGCCCCGTGGAGGCCGCCTGCGGACAAGGAGCCCTCTCCGGACAGAAGCTGATCACTATGCGGGGAGGGGGTTGGGCTGGGACCCCGGAAAGGGGAATTTGCTGTTTGGCCTCCTCTCTATCCCCAAACACCTCAGGGCACAGTCGTCTGTGCGTGTGACCTTTGTTTAAACACTCGGGTGGGGGATCCTCTGAGGCCACCCCCCAGTCCCTTCCTGACCAGGACCTGGTCGTCTGTCACAGTCGAGTCGGCCCTGGGGCGAGTCTCTACAGTAATGGGCCTGGACCTGGACGGTCAGACGGAAGGAAGAGCACCGGGCTGGGCTCTGCACGGGAGCTCCTGCCGTCCCAGCTGGGGTCCTCAGCCACAGACACGCCTGCCTTGCTTGTTAGGGGCTGAGCCACGTCTCCCAACCCCGAGGACAAGCAGTGACCTTGTGTGGAGGGTAAGCAGGAGACAGTGAGCTCATCAAGGTGACCCTAATGTCATGAGTCTCGTGTCCTTATAAGAGGAGGCCAGGACACTGACAAGCACAGGGGGACGACCACACAGGGACACGGGGAGAAGACGCCGTCCACAGCCCAGGAAGCGAGGCCTCGGGAGGAACTAACCCTGTGACTCCTCGCTCTGGAACGCCCCGCCCCCAGACTTTAGTACAAGCAGGAAAGTCAGGGTCTTTAAGACCAGCTGCCACCGCAGAGACTGGACGCACAGGGTGCAGCGCATGGGCTTCCGGAGGAAGAAGCCGGTGGCCGACGCGGGCATCAGGGCTAGACTTGGTGGGAAGGGGCCCCAGAGCCGCACAGTGCAGGCTGCCCACGGGCTCCGGCAAAGCTCCTGGCGGCGGCCGGCTTGCAGGGGGCACCACGGGCTGCGCGCCTCGGAGGCGGCTGTGCCAGGGCTACGCGTCTCAGGGATGGCCGTGGCAATGCCACCCACTCCCTCAGGGTGCAAAGAGGTGTCACTGTGCCGTCGCCTGCAAATGCTGAACTGAGGGGACCCCATGGCGCTGGGACCGCGGGAGTGCCCGAGGGAGGGGCCGGAAGGGACGGAAAGTGGAGGTCTGTCGCTGCCTCCTCCGGCTGTCTAGTGGGACATTTGAGACAAAAAGGACTGTAGTTTTTGAGAAGCAGCAGTGATATAAAGACGAACAAGAAGAAAATCCCAGCCCTCAGATCAGGAGAAATCATCTCCCTGGTCTGTTCTGAAACGCTTTCTGCCTGTCCCTTTTGAGCACGTGCCAGTATTCGCTCACCTATTGATACTGCATCTGCCCGCCGCTGCACACATCGTACGGGTCGCGGGACATCCCGGAAATAACCTTCCAGGGGGAGAACAAGACGGAACGAGCAGCGTTTCGACACGTAATACGTGATGGCGCGGAAGACGCCCGCCGCGAGCACGTCGACAGCCGCCAAGCTCACGAGGGTCGCACGGCCGCCGGCTTCGTGTTTGTGGCTGGGACCAGTCTGCCAGTTTGTCCCCGAGGCGCGTGGCGGTCTGCGTCCCCGGAGGCCGGCTGCGGCGGCCGTGGGGGCCTCGGAAGCTCGAGAGGCTCACCTGTGCGTCCTGAACTGTGGTGTCTGTCTGTCCCCTCTCGGCCGGCCGAGCGAGAGGGTCTCCCCCCGCCCCGTGCCCGGTGAGTGTCTCTCGAAAGGACTGGAACTTCTGACATTCTCACTGTAATTTGTACTAATCACATTGAACATATCGTCTGGGAAGGTGCTGAGCCTGAAAACCCCAGGTCGTTTAGAAACGTAACTATGAACAATTCAGTAAGGGCACAACCGTCCCCTGAAACCGCATCACACAGCCAGGCCAGCAGCTCCGAACGGCCCTGACTCAGGAAGTGCATTTTGCTTGGCTGGGTCTCCAGAGAACAGCCCTTCCTCAAAGGTCCACGGCCCGGGACGTGGTCTCCGTGGCCCATTAACTCGAAATTGCTCCAGATAACCCGCCAACCTCTGTGTGACACATGCTTGTCTGCTTTCCTCCTATTTTAGTAAACTATGTATTATAAAGGTTATTTAATATTGCAAATTCTTGTTTATAAGTCATAAACGTTAAAATACATGAAGTGTACAGAATCCACTTTTTGCTGCATTACTTAAAATCACGTAGAGAAGGGGTTTCACATGGGACGCGCCCTCTGTGCCTCACCCCAGAGCCCTCCCAGCCTCTCTTCTGTGACACATGTCACTTCACCCCTGATGCTTCTGCCTTTACAATACGGACTTCGCCCACAGAGTGCTGCTGTTACTGGAGAAGTCATTCACTCCTTTTTTAGAGCATTTATTCATTTATAACATGAAAGTACCTAGAGGGATGCGTACCAGGTAGAAAACGAGTGCAGGCGAACCTCGATTGTGCCCTTCCCGTGGTTGCTGAGCAGAACCACGCACGGCGTTCTGGGCGACGGCCACTGCTGGAGGCTCGCGCGTCACGTCCTGTGATCCCCACGAACCCTGTGATTTATTATCATTAGCCCGTTTCACAGGCGCACCTACGACTGAGGCCTGGATTCAAACCTTGCCCGGACTATTCCAGCAACATTCCAGCCAACCCTGCCATCTCCAGACCCGACCCCATTCCGTCCTCCATCATGCTGGGAAGGCGACTCTTGAACTCACCAGCGGCTTTCTAGAACCTTCCAACAAAGTCCAAGTCCTCGCACAGTGAGCAGGGATCTGCGTTCCCTGATTCTACCCCACTCAGTCCGAGTCCTCACGCAGCCAGCAGGGCCCCAGACCCCCGCCCACTCTGCGACCGCACCCCTCACCCCACTTGCCCCTTCCTGCCCTGCTCCAGCCACGCTGAGCCACCTTTCTGGGCCCCCATCCATGGAGACATCATGGGGCCTTTACATCTTTCCTTTAGTGGAAATGTTAAGTAAAATGCAATACTGAAACAGTTTACAGATAGAGGAAGGTCTGAAACACCTGCGCATCCACACGGTCATTCAGCAAACCTCCACAACTCATAGTCTGAGACTTGCTCCTTCAAGTTGTGCGCAGTGTCTCCCACACACTTTCTGAGTATTTGCAGACGGGGGCGGGCGGTTTGTTTTTAAGCTGCACATCCCTCAGCTGGCTCTAGGCCAGCGAGGAATGAGGTCTGAACAACTCGCCGAGCAGTCCGCCTTTGGAGAAGGCACGGCGTGCCCGTCCGTCCCTGGTGGGATGAGAGTGGGAAGCGGCAGGAGGCTGTACATAGTCGGGCCGTACACGGCTGGGCTACACCCAGGCGGGTCGCACAGAGTTGGGTTGTACCGCTGGGCTAGAGGGGCCCAGGGCCATGGACCACGGCTGCCTCTAGAGGTGACAGAGATGCGGCCCCAGAGCAGAAGTCCCAGCCCTCAGCCTTCCTTCTCTGTCGGAGGTCAGGGCTATTTTGTAAAAGGATCCCACGTCAGTTACCATCTAACTCTCAACTCTTGGAGAGCCACAACACTGCATTTTTTTAAAAAATGGAAGAGTTCATATCTCTTGGACATAGTAATGAATTTTTATCTTTGTTTTCCTATAGAGACGTTTCAAGGCTGGGTCCTCGATATCTAATTGTGTGCTATGTGAATGCCTTTCTGGCTTGGAATTAGATATCGCTCTATGCAAATCTCATTTCTGTGCTGTAATGATGCTTTTTAATATCTAATCTTCTGCTTTAATATGTCGCTCACTAATCGCATTGAGATAATTAGGTGGTGGAAGGAGACAATTACTCTGTGGGCTGAGCATTTATATAAACACACACATCGTAAACCATTTATATAAACACACACATCGTAAACAAGACGCAAGCCAGCTGCACCCACGTCCGTCTACACCGGGCGGCTGCAGAAGTCATCTGCCCGCGCCCCTGATCCACTCCATCAGCAATGGGCGGGTTGGGCTCATTTTCATTTTTACTTTTTCAGGGAACTGACCAGCTGGTACATCCACAGTTGTCGAAAAAGAAGTTAACGAGAAGTCGGAGACGGATCCACGACCGCGGCTCATTCGAGGGAGCCGCGGGAGGGAGAACGTGGGAGCTACAGCTTCCTCCCGAAGCGGGTGCCAGCAGGTTCTGACACTGGAGGAGCTCGGAGCTCAGGGACCTCAGAGCCGGCCTCCCCACGCCGAGGAGAGGCTGACGCACGGCGGGGCCCCAAGGCGTCCTGCCGAGTCCTCATGCCTTCCTAACAAGTGAGTCTGGTAACAGCACAGAACCCTTGGGCCGTAGAAGAGCTTTGCGGAATGGGGGCTCTGGAGAACACATGTGGGCGCGGCCAGCACGCCTCCGGACAGTCTTATCCTGTGTCGTCCAGGCAGGATGTGATTCCAGCCGGTCCTACCCGTGTCTGACGTCCCAGCCGACAGGTGAGGCCGAGCTCAGCTGGACCCGGTTTGAGCCCCACAGAACTTTACACTAAGAAGTAGTTCTTCAAAAGGAAAACAAATGGTTTAAAACTCTGATAGTTTAAACATGGTTCTTGCCAACCTGTGGCCTCCCCTCCCCTCCGAGGCCTCCTTCCTCCGCGGCTGGCAGGTCAGGGCTCTTCAGGCCCTCGGCACTGAGGCACGCTTCGGCTTCTACGAAGAAACGTATTTTGGGTCCAGCACAGTCTGGGGGAACCGGCCCCACCGCACAGAGGCTTGAAAGTGAAGACTGAGTAAGGTTTGACTGTAACGCGCAGGTGCGTCAGAACAGCCCAGTGAACCCTGGAGGGGACCTGTCGCTCCTTCCAGCGTCCCTGCTCTTCTGGCAGGTAAGACGGACGTCGGCCACGCCGGCTCCCACGTGGGCTCAGAGCCCGCTGGACCGCCCCACGGAGCCGCACCCTGCCCCCGAGCCCAGGATCGCCAGCCTGGCCTGCTGGATCCAGCAGTGACGTGGGAGACGGGACAGGACAGGAGCTCAGAGCGCAGGGTGTCCTCCCCTGCCCCGCGGGCTGTGTGCCTCTGGGCTGCCTCCTGCTGGGCCACGCGCCAGCTGGACAACAGGACCGCAGACCTCGTGCCTCCACCTTCCCCGTTGCCTGCATTGACACCCCAGAGCAGGTGCTAACTGCCTGCTGCTCTGTTTCTCTTCCTCTTGTCTAAGCACGGCTTCAGGGACAGCAGCGTCACAACCAGAGGGCACTCGCCAGTTGTAGGTGTGCTTCTGAGCCAAGACTCCCGTCCCTCCCCGCACCTGCTGCCACTCTGTGCCCGCAGACCACAGGTCAGAGAATAGCCGTTACACTGTGCACACACACGCGCTCCCCAACTGTCACGCCATGTACAGAGGACACACGTGCAGACCCAGGTGCGCAGCTGATAAGCACACACACCACACACACACACATATACAAGCACACACCACACCCCCACATAGTCACACACATGCACACAACACACCTGTGCGTATACACAAACATACTAACACACAGAGCACGCTTGCACAGACACACAAACATACACACGCGACCTGCTCTCCTCGAGTCCTTCCCCCGTCTCGAGCAGCCGCACGTTCATAAAGGCTCCTCTCACTCTGCGGCCGCACCACGAGGTGAGCGAGTCAGGATCCCCACCGAGTCGGGATCAGCTCCTCACATCCCCGTGCCCAGAGACACTCCTCCAGGCCCGCTCAGAACATGTGGGCACAACCGGAGGGTCCTCGTGGGCAAAAATACAGAAAAGCCGTGACTTGTATTCACATCGAGATGTGATCCTGGGGTAAGAAGAAAGCATCTGACTCACGTAAGTCAACATGAAGGATCTCAAGAGCAGGAAGCAGACGGAAAGGCTGGCAGAGCCTGTGCACTAGCTCCCCGGCAGGCTGGCTCTCCCAGTCTCATCCCAGCAGCCTCTCTCTTTACACTCAGGGGCTGGTCCAGTGTGGAAGGTGCGCTGGAGGCCCCGAGGGGGCAGCAGATGCATGGCTGGGGGCCAGGCCCTATGGGCATACACTACAAAGTCTGCAGAAGCAGGCCGAGGGACGCAGGGGTCACTAACGGGAATAATAGTCAGGAGCCCTTTCCGAGTTAACTGGGGTCTCTGGGGTGACCATCAGATGTTCAGGAAAGGTGGGGTGCATGCCCAGTACCCTGAGCCTCAGAAGGCAACAGACGCTCTGCGCCTTGCCAACCACCGTCCAAAATGGCCAAACCAGGCAAGGTTTGCTTACTGAGGTACTTAGTGATCCAGACCCCAGTGATCTGAGTGCATCCAAGCAGAAAGAGCTCCTCTCCAGATGCCACCAGATGAGGGCTCTGGGACTGGATCTCTGACCCGTTCACGGCTAAGTTATAGGGGAATGTGGGACAAGCCAGTTCCTCTGACCTGTGACTTTTCCAGGACATCGTGGGTGATGGGTGTGCTGAGAGAGAAGTTCCTTTTCAGGGTTACAGCCCACCTGTTTGTTTCCATGATGTGATGTTTCCCTGACAGAACCCCATCTTTGCAGGACAAAGCATCAAGGCTCCACACTCCATGGGGTCCTCGGCTCTAGGGAAGCCCCTTCCCTCAGAGTAGAGCCACACTGAAAGGAATTAGTACCATGAATTTCAGAGCTGCACTTGTCTAGTATCTATATTCTCTCTGCTATAATATTCTTTTAAGAAGAAGAAAAATATGGTACATAGAAAAAGATTTCATTTCAAGACCAAGGTCAGCTCCAGATAAAGAACTCTGAGTCATCCAGATGAACAGCTTCCTCATTCACCTCGTCCACCCAACCATGCGTCATCCGTCCTTCCAGCCATCCACTCACCGTTCACCCACCCATCATCTTTCCATCCGACAGCCCATCCATTATCCATCATCCACCCATCCATCATCTATCATCATCCGTCCTTCCACCATCTATCCATCCTTCCATGTATCTACCCACCAATCATCCATCCACCCATCACCCACCAACCCATCCATCAATCCATCCACCAATCTACTCACCCATCTATTATCCAACCATCCGTTATCTACCCATCCATCCATCCCTTCATCCATCCATCCATCCCTTCATCCATCCCTTCATCCATCCATCCATCCATCCCTTCATCCACCCATCCCCTTATCCATCCATCCATCCATCCATCCATCCATCCATCCATCCATCCATCCATCCATC
>NW_019154121.1:31525975-31654505 GCF_002288905.1 Enhydra lutris kenyoni
ATCTATCAGACATCACCCATCCATTCATCCAACAAAAATTGGTGGAGATTGTTGTGGAGCACACATTGTGGGTTGGTGGACATGCAAAGACATATGAGACAAATAGAGTTTCTTATTCACTGAGCATAAATTCTGGTGAATATTCTACCCAGAGGTGTTCAGGATCATCTGCCCAATTTTACACCTCAAACATGAAGAAGCAGACTAGTAGGAGTCAACAACCAGTTCAAAGTGACTAGGGAGTTAATGGTGAAGCCAGGTCTTCCAAAACTTGTCCACCATTCTTGCCACCGCAGCAGCCATTTTTAGACCAGACTCCATGTAGGGTCAAAATAGGATTCATAGAAGCCTCCAAAATAGAGCTTACAGGCTTTCCCACGTCCCCTAAGCACCCTATCATACACAATTCAAAATGTAAGTATTTAGTTTTAAAATTAGTGTAAAGGAGCACCTGGGTGGCTCAGTGGGTTAAAGCCTCTGCCTTCAGCTCAGCTCATGATCTCAGGGTCCTGGGATCGAGCCCCATATCGGGCTCTCTGCTCAGCAGGGAGCCTGCTTCCCTCTTTCTCTCTGCCTGCCTCTCTGCCTACTTGTGTTCTCTGTCTGTCAAATAAATAAATAAAATCTTTTAAAAAATTTAAAAAAATTAGTGTGAAAAAGTCAAATGTCTGGTTTTCCTCTTGATGCCAAGATGGTTTTGTATTGAAATAGTCCGTTATTTCTACGCGTGTTCCCCGCAGCTTCACTTTGCTGGGGCCCCAAGTGTGTGCCTACTTCCTGCTGTGCCTCCTTGACGCACAGGAGATCTGAGAAGGGCCCCAGAGCCTCTGCTGGAGCAGGTCCCCTGTCTCTTCCTTTGTCTCTTTTACATATAGAATCTTGTGAACTAGTTCATCTGGTAGAATTCAGGGGCCATACTTATGTAACATATATACGTAACAAAGTAAATACAAAGTTTACATTTTCCCTCAGGAGACACACACATTGTAAACCTAGACAACAGCTTTAAGTGTTGGATAAACTCAGAAGAATGCCGGCGGAGAAAATGGGGTGAGTCGGCCAAGGTCCCAGGCTGAGGACCTGCCGGGAGGCTGTGCAGACCACCTGCACTCACCCGCACACCCTCCTACCTCCCCTGAGTGGTGCTCTGTGCCCTCGGGAGAGCCCTGGTGGGGGACGGCAGCCCCAGAGCCATCCGCCTCCTCTTGGAATGCTTTGCTTCTCTGGGAGGCCCTGCAGGTGGGTGGGCCATTGTGCTCAGCTGAGGCTGCCCACTGGGGACGGGTCATCATGGGCTCTGATCTCTCACATGCCACACAGTACCCCTGACTCCACACAGATGTCCCTGGCCACAAGTCCTCTTCGAAGGAAGCCCAGCTTCCCAGCCCCCAAAGTCACCTCTGAATTAGGCACCCGTTCCCCCTGTCTCACCAGTCAAGACCCAGATGTTTCAAGCAGGGGTTCTCAAGTGGGACCCCAGGGCACAGCCATGGGGAACTTCTGGAAGAGCACATGCTTAGCCTTTTCCTCAGCCCTCCCAAATCAGAGACCCCGTGGAACAAAGGGTAAGAGGTCTTCCTCCGGTAGACGGATCACCCAGTAGGGGACAGGGCAGCCACACTCACCAAATGTCCGTCAGGATCCAGGATCCTGCCTGATCCACTTGCGGGGTCAGGAGGGTCCATGTGCCCGTGCCCAGCCTCCTGGCCCAGCCTCTCCTCTGTGTGCGTCCAGGCCCTCGGCTCCCTGGGGGAAGAGTCACCGTCCTCCCATCTGATGACTCACCTCCAGCGCAGAGTCCCCCGTCTGCCTCCCCTGACGGGGCTGGCGCTGCTTCAGGGTAGCTGCCTGCCTGTCATGTCCCTGGGGCCCAATTCCAGGGATGGTTCTGGAGGCTAAACCACATGGCAGTGCCAAGGCTTGGCCACTTCTGACCTCAAAACGTAAGTTCCTTGTATTTCTACCTAATGGCAAGTGTTGAACAAGTGTTTGTTGAATGGACTCATATGTACCAAGAAGGAAACACAGACCAACCAGCCCTGATCCATTAGGGGCTTACTCTGCACAGGGAAATACCCTCCTATTTTGCTCATTTCACCTTAAAATCCCAAGGCTTGATCCAGTGGAGACAAGGGAGCACCACCCGGGGCTTTCGCAGGCTCTGTCTCCAGTAAGGGGACCTGGAGAAAACAGGCTCCTTTGCAGAGCTCCCTCGGGTGTGGCATCTTCTGGACGTACGAAGACCCTGGTTCAGGACATCAGGGGAGAGCTCAGCTCTCTGCATGACATCGATGGAGAAATCCATCAGGTGCCTGTGGGAGAGGAGCACCGAGCGGACTGGAGATGGGGCTGTCAGAAGTGCTGAGCCGGGGGCAGCTGGTACGGTAGCAAGTCCATCAAAGGTTTCTTGCTCCTCTCGGTCTTGGCTACTCCGGGCACCCCCCCCCCCCATAAAATGCCAGGATCCTCAGCAGCCTGAGTCCCTTTCTAGAGGCACCGGAGGAGAGGCGATGGGGGACTAAGGCATTCGCTCCTCGAAACCATCCCTCGCCTTCAGACCACGTCCCCATCTGACAGCTGGCAGGTGGGTGAGGGCCGCGCCTGCAGGTTCAGGCCGCACTGGCCCCTTGGAAGGCACCCGAGCAGCCCCCAGAGGTCTCTGGCTACCTCGCTCCTCCCTGGTCTTTAGCACAGCCAACAGGTCGCTGACCTTCGCCCCCAGCAAGACTCATGACTCCCACTGCCACGAACACGTTACCTGCCTTCACCCTGAATCCAAAGCCCCGAGTACCTTTCCACCACATGTGGGCTTTAGGTCAGCGGACAACGTCCTGCACTTGACTTTCTCCTCAGACTGACCACCACCTTCTGCTTTCTGGGCCGCCGTGTTCTCTACTCCTGCCCCGTGCACTCCCAGCACCCACTCCTTTCTCCGCTCCTGCTCGCCTGGCCCTCCACCCAGCGTCCTCCCTGCAGCGGACACAGTCACGGTTCTCTTCTTCCAGGAGACCCCGTCTTCGCCTGGAAGCTTCCTGACTCACCCACAGACGTGTCTGGGGTCTGCGAGGCAGCGAGAAGGTGTTGTAGCAGGCGGAGGTGTCTGAGCTGGCCAGCAGGGTACACTCGCAGGTGCACTTGCAGAAGTTACACACTCTCATGAAATGCGCACACACACGTGCTCGAGGCTCGTGCACACATGCTTGCACACTCACGCACACACACATGGGCTCACAGGCACATGTGCACATGCTCATATACTCACGCTCGTGCACACTCATTCACACACACGTGCTCACAGGCTAACGCACACATATGCTCACGTCATGTACACACTCATGCACATGGACTCAAGGCTCACATACACACTCAGGCACACGTGCTCACAGGCTTATGCTCATGTGCCTACACACGCCCACACTTGCACACACATGCTCACACTCATACTCAGGCACACGTGCCCACATGCTTGCACACACACACAGATGAGTAGAAGAAACCTGCAGGAAACCCTCCTGCCAAGAGCGGGGTCCCTGCAAAGTGAGGGTCTGGGAGAGAGGGAGCTTGCTGATTGCTTGTTCCTTGGGGGGCCGGTGATGGGCTGTCCCAGGAGCCCCTGGGGAATCTCTAGTTCCTCAAATGAGAGAAAACCAGAGAGTTTGTAGGCTTCCATGGGCCAGAGAGAGCTGCTGCTCCTTCCCTTCAGTTTTGAGCATTTGGAGCAGAACATGGGAAGATCTGTGTCGGCAGTTTTGGATAACCTTGTTCGAGGCTGGACACCATCCTTCTGGTGGGCGTGATGGGAACCTGAAGTCGAGAGCGGCGGCCAGGAGTTTTGGAACGTGGGTCGTCCCCTACAGGCTTTCCCAGAGATGGTTCGCCTGCTCCTTCTGTCTCTGCACGTCCTTCCCATGGTACCCTCTGTTGGTCCCGCCAACATGCGGACGTCCAGCCAGCTAACATGGGACCCCCCAATGTGGGGCAGGAGGATATACATGTGGCCCCTTGTGGTCACGATGCCCCAGCCATCTCAGCCATCCCAGGGTGGTCAAGGGAGGCCCGTATTGTCTGGACCCACCAAGAAGGGATGGCGCCACTCCCAGGGTTTTCTGGAAGGGTCTGGTGGCTGTGTGGCCGGGTCTAAACCATGGCAAACGGAAGCGAGTTCTTCTGGCTCTCTCTCTGGGGAAGCACTGACGACGTTCCACCTAACAGACCCTGAGTCCTGACCACTAACATCCACAACACAGCGGAGGAACCGTCCTTCACGCCCACCTGTGCTCCATGTTCCTTAGAGGGGCAAAGGCATAAGGAGTGCGCCCCAGACTCAACTCTGTGCAGCAGCGCTATGGGCACACTGTGCCTTCTCCTTCCTTTGGAGAGAATCACTAACGTCCACGCCCAGCCCCGCTCGCCCTGCCTCCGGGTCCTGCTGCTTCCATAGCCTCACACGGACGAGCGGGCTGTGTGGACCAGTGCCCACGTGAGCTCCGGAGACAGTCCCATGGGAAATCGCTCATGCGAGCCCTGTCCGCCGCGGCTTCCGAGCATGCTGTGTAGGGCCCACAGTGAGGGCAGCACCGGCACTGGAAACCAGCTCTCAGCACCGAGGACACGGAATTCATAAGTCGTGGGCCCGGGACAGGCCGTCACCACAAGCAGCATCGTGAGTGTGTCTAAAACCTAACAGCTTTTTGCTGTGGCTGATCACCCCCTTCCTTGAAAAAGCAGACTTGGTATTAATACACGGCAGAAAGTCCCAGTTCTTTAACGTAACTATTTATTTATTTAAATCCCCTTCACTGGACCACGGCCTCTGGAGAGTCCACTCCACTCACGGCTACGAGGCCCCAGTCCTCCCATCCCTCATCCTCCCGCTGCTTCCCATGCCTGGTCCTCCGCCTCCTGCTCAGGACAAGCTGTGCCCTCAGCCCTGTGTGGCCGGGAGCAGGGCTGCGGGTGGCGCAGAAAGTGCTGCAGAGACACGGACACCAGGGCGTTTGTGGCCCTTGTGAGCAGGTGTTTGCTGCTGGGAGGAGGTGGACAAGGACGTCACAGGGATCTGCGGGTGACCAGCACCTCACCCCTGACCTCACAGGGACGTTCCCTCACACTCATACAGTGCTGGAACCCTAACCGACAAGGACGGCGTGACTCACGACAGGAATTCCTGTCCAAACCCGACACTGAAAACCGCCGCTCTCCGTCGGTGCAGACGCAGAGCCTCTCCAGCGACAGGCGGCTGTGGGAAAAGCAGCTTTAAGGAGGTGGTGACAGTCAAAGCGACGGGCCGAGAGTGTGGGTAGCTGGTGAGATGTCCCTTCCGGGGCCAGACTGTCCCTACAGGAGCGGCCGGACGAACCAGGAGTCTGGGCAGAGCAGAGGCAGAGGAGGCGGAATTTGCTCTCTGCCGGCCCCGGATGTGCATCTTCTCCCGGCTGGTCACCTGCTCCTGGGGGGGCTTCGGGCCCCGGGCGGGCAGTGTGCAGACGACGGATACCGGGACTTGCTGGCATCCGGAACCGGTGGGCCAGCTTGTCACACGCCTCCCCATCCGCTCGGTCTCTGCCCATGCACACATGCCCGTCCTGCTTCTCTGAGGATGAACGAATCCTTCTGCGACTGACACGGGACAGCACATACCAGCACAGGATCCGGCAGCTGGAGACCAGGGGTGCAGCTCACGCGCAGTGAGGGCGCGGCTGGCACTGGGCGGGTCAGCACGAGGAGAGGCTGTGGGTAAGCGCACGGGGGGTCCCTAAGGAGCAGTTTCTCCTGCTGCCCACATTCTGGGTCCTAGGGTGCAGGAGCGTCTTGGGAGGAGAGTCTGGCCCAGTACGCAAGGGGCAGCATCTATACAGGTAAGTGTGGAGCCTACTCTAGGGACCCTGGAGGATGACAGCAGCCAGCAGAGAACACACCGAACCAGACTCCTAGGAGGAATGATTGTTCCTGAAAAAGCCTCGTGAATTCCCTATCCACGCAGGAAGCGATACAGACAAACCCCAGGCGAGTCCAGGAGACCTGAGTGTGCGCTCTCTTCCCACCCCAACACTCACAGAGGAATGAAAGGTCTCCAGACCCCACAGCAAACCTGAGGTCTTGGCAGGGCAGGAGAAGTTAGGGCAGGAGGGAAACGAGACACAGCTCTTGTAAGGGCTAGACCTCGATGGGAGGGGCACACACAAACATTGAGCAACATGCGTGGAAGGAAAGGTCTTCTGAGTCCTTTCTGGCCTTCCTGCCCCAGCATGGAAGGAGCCATGCAGATCTCTACCCAGAAAGTGCTATCCTGAGAAGCCACATTTCCTATGTGCTCTCCAAGATCATCAGACCATCCCAATCAGGTCCACTTGAGCGAGAGGGTAAAAGTGAATGGGAAAGACATGCCAGGCTCATCGTTGTAAAATACACATTGATACAAGCATTCTGCTCTCTAGCATAACTACAGCGATCTAAGAAGATCCTGTCTGTGGAAGTAGGACACATTGTGATACATGGTGAAGACACGTGATGATCCGCTTGGGCATGCTGAACGGCTAGATTCGGCCCTTTGCTAGGGAGGAAACAGCACATCTTGTTCTTGCTCTCTAGGAATTTCCGTGGGGGCTAAAAAAGGTTCTGCTCCACATGGGTGCAGTGCCTGGGGCCTAAGGGAGCCCCCTGAGTGCTGGGGCTTTCCTAGTGGCCCGGAACACAGACGTGGTAAAGACAGGGCACCGTGATGGGGCCAGAAACGACATCTCTTGATGGGATCCACGCACACCGTGTTTCCTAATGAATGCCTGTTTAATTCAATGTTTTCAAATGCTTGTTGATGGGTAGGGGAAAGTGGAGCCTCCAGGAAAATATCAGGAACACGCACACGCATGCACACACACCAACATCCCGCAGCTACTATCTTTTCTTTTTAAAATCATACATTTTTCATTAAGCTTCACGCAGAGTGTCTTCTGATTTATGGTAATTGTCAACAAAAGCAAAAACACAGATGATTTTAACCTTGCAGTAGCTAGGAGTTAACTGGCATGAAATTATGTTACGTTTTTCTTAAAAAAGAGAGGGAGGGTCCAAAACACTCCATGTCGTTAAACACCCAGGACCCTGAGTTAAGTGAGGTGCTGACATCCAGCGCCGGTGGTGGTGGTGGCCTGCACCGGCCAATCAGAGCAGCACCCGACCCCGTGGGCACCCCACCCTGTGGGCACCCCACCCCGTGATCCCGCATGCTCACGGCCTGGACAACTCCAGCGAGACTCATTTCCATATCAAACCCAATTTAGATGAAACGTCTTGGTTAAAAAAAAAAAAAAAAAAGCCAGCGCATCAATAGCCCCTTGATTAGATTTTCATCTCCTGAGCAGACAAATATGAATATTTATTACCATGAATGCAGACTTTCCTCTTTCCATGGCTCTGATCTTGAATATTATCCACTGCTAATTTTTATGAAAATTTGGGCAACATAATGTTTTCACGTAAACTGACAGTTCTTGAGATAATCCCGTTATTGTCTGGTTGAAAACGACAGCTTCCGCTTATTCATGTGTTAACGAGGGATTAAATATTGTTTTTCATCCCCATAATCTAAGATGGACTGGAAATTAAAAATTGAACATTGTATATTAGCAAGGCTTTGAGGACCAGAATTTGTTTGCATTCACTTAGAGAAGATCTGTAAATTAGCGGTTTCACAATCAGTCCCTTTTATGTTGCCGCCGAAGGGAGCATCATAAAACATCACTGACATTTCTAGAATAAATTCATTACTCTACCTGCTGCACACCGAAAGGACAAGGCTTCGACGGTAAATAAGCCACAAAGAAACAGACGGCCTTTTGCCAAAGAAATAAAATTATAACACGGTTTACATTGTTTCGATGTCAAGGGACCCCCCCCCACACTAGGAGAGTGTGTCTACCCCTTACAGGGGCGGAGGGCACTGCCGCAAGGCGTCCCGGCTGGTCAGTCACACGCGGCCAAGCCTCCCCCACTGACTGGGACAGCGGGGTCTTCCCACTGCCACTGTGCAGACTTCATGTGCTTGGAACACGCGGTCATCTTCTAGTTGCTGTGGCTGGGACGGCAGACCAAGCCGCGGACTCTCTCCTCAGGCTCCTAAAGATGCTCGCCCTAAGTTACCGTGACTCCCGCCTTGGCTTGGTACAATGTTTCACCTTTAAGCTTGGTACAGTGTTTCACTTTTAACTGCTCAGTGGTCTCCTCTCAGAGCACTTTTGTTTCTTAGACATTAGCTTGTCTAAACACGGTCTTTTGGGGCCGACATGGTTGAAGCAGACACCGACAGACATGTTAGACCGCGGGTCCGTGTTAGGGGCAGATGGAGACGCTTATATATTTAGGGCAGCCTTAGGTCCAAGTGCTTGTCAAAGGAGGAAAGTTACTTCCTAAGAAACATCTTTCTGCTTCACGCTCTCGTTAAGAAAAACAGAGCTGTAATTCCACATAAGGGTTTGTGCGCGCAGAAGCCTAATCAGCCTGGGAGCCAGGTCTCTCGTTGCGGAGAAATGAGAGGTGAAATCTGGGCGTGCGAACGGATGAAGGCCGGCCGGGGTCCCGCCGCCCAGGGCCCTCTATGTCCCCCTCCTCCTGAGCGGCTCGGTGCTCCAGGCGGGGAGGGCCGCGTGTGCACCGGGTCTCCTGAGGGCTCCCTAGCACGTGATGAGAACGCGTGTCATCATCCCTCGGGCCGGGGCCGGTGTCCACATGTCCAGCATCCAGGGTGCTGAGGGGTCCTATGGGAGCAGCGGGATGCCCCCTCCCTCCTCCAGCCCCAGTTACTTGCCCACGGTTCGTGCACGGCAGGCCCTGCATGGTGCCCCCACAGAGGGGTTCCGGGCTGGTGGGGAAGAAGGTCCAGCTGGCAACACAGACAGACCCAGAGGAAACCGAAGCCCAGTTCTACCTGTCAACCCTCGTCCGCACTTCCGGGGTCTACCCAGTGGCTTGCCCCGGTCCCTAGGAGGGGCAGCGTGCTCAGAATTGGAAAATCGGGGGCTTGCACTTTGCAGGTGAAAAGTTTATACATGCACTCAACCTACCTTCTAGGCAAAAACTGTTTCATGGCATAAAGTATGGCGAGCGTTCATGTGCCTTGGGGTGAAATGAAGGCAATTTTAACTTTTAAGAATCTTGGATGAGAAAAAATAACTTCATATGACGATATAACAAGAATTAGGTAATTTAATAAAAATAACAACATTAGATTTTCTGTTCATGTTGACCTGAACATACGAAATTCTTGGCAGGGTCTATAAGGGAGACACGTCTGTGTGTTTTTCCCTCTGGGGCCCTCAGGACAGGCATGGGCCACAAGGACCTGCCTCCAGGTCCGGACACTGGCTCTCCTTGGTTCTCAGCACCAGCAGACGGGGTGGGTCTGGGTGTGTGTGTGTGTGTGCGTGTGTGTGTACGTGCATGTGTCTGTGAGGTCTGGGGGGTCAAACCAGATGATGAACAGAGAAACAGATCTGGCCAGAGAGGCTAACTCTGTTCATACAATCAGATGAGCAAACTACTCTCCTCCCTAAAAAGAGAAAAATTTAGTTTTAGGTCAGTTAACAATATTGGGACCTCAAGTCCGGAGGATAGAGGATACCTGTGATTTTAGGGTACTATGGATCAAATCTGTGTCCCCTAAAAAGATATGTGCAATTTCCAACCCTCACTACCTGTGAGTGAGGCTTTATTTGGAAATCAGGTCTTCGGAGATGTGATCAAGTTAAGATGAGGGCCTGGTGGCTGGGGTGGGCCTTGGTCCAGCATGATAGGCATCCTCGTAAGAACAGACACAAAGGGGAGAAGGGAGCTCAGAGGAGAGGCTGGTAAGGTGGGTCCCTGAGCCACGGGCCTCCAAGGACGGCCGGCAAAGCGGGAGCCGGTCGAGCCAGGAAGGACCCTTCCCCTGGAGACTGCCGAGGGAGTACAGCCCCGCCCACACCGGGACTGTGGGCTCTGGCCTCCAGAACAGGGAGAGATCAGTTCCTCGGTCTTTAGCCCCCCGTGTCAGCACTCTGTGACAGCGGCTTCCAAACCCTAACATCCAGGTCAACGGCAGCCACAGTCCAGACAATAGACGGGTGGGTAGCAGGACCTGTCTGCCCGCTGTGGGACCCACGCTGGTCAAGGGCATGTTGGCTAGGCCAGCCGGCTGGCTGCAGAGGTGCCCCATCTGGGGCTCACGGGATGCCAGGGCTCATCTATGAGGTTTATAGTGAGGATGCAAGACGTCGTAGGACCGTGTGGCCCTGTGACGGATCCTGGGGCCTGGAACGGAGGCAGGTATGGATGGCCGCCATGCTGGGCCCAGCAGCCCAGGGAAAGGGACCTGTCAGCTCCCCAGCCAGCCCCAGCCACGTGGTCCCCCGGCAGTCACCGTCCTTGGACGCGGGTTCCTGCTCTTACCGCAGACACAGGCCCTGTTTTCAGGGAAACGGCAGCGGGACGGACCCCTCCTCACGGCAGGACAGACAGGCACACGTGTTGACACACAGAAAACTTCAGGTCACGTCTACCTCCGCTGGACTTGACAACCGTTGTGTCGACCGCCTGTTTTCACAGCAGTGATCTGAATTTAGCACTGGACTCTATTTTGTGTTCTACTGATTACTAATTATTTCACGCGGATGAAAAGAGCCTTTAGAAAAAGCAGCAAGGCCTGGATGAAGCCCAGAGGAGGTGTTCAAGTTGGTTGTCACGGAGACGAAGCCAGGCCGAACGGGGCAGAAGCGGCCGTGCAGACAGTCCTCTGCGATCTCAGGGGCATCGGACACCGTGCACGCAACACGATTACGGACTCCGTCCTTCCCACAGAGGTTTCAGCGCCGCGGGAGAGGCCGACTGATGCCGTGGAGAAGCGAGCGGCTGGAGCGAGCGGCTGGAGCGTCTACCCTGCAGCCCGGCTTCAGGGTTC
Organism: Enhydra lutris kenyoni; assembly: GCF_002288905.1. Lineage (NCBI taxonomy): Eukaryota > Metazoa > Chordata > Mammalia > Carnivora > Mustelidae > Enhydra > Enhydra lutris. The sequence continues at coordinate 31,536,906 of NW_019154121.1, forward strand.
AATTCGCTTCAATGCGTGTTTATTAAGTTTCTGCCGTAGTCCAGGCCTTGTGCAGGGCTCCGGAGACGCCGGGGACGACTGAGACACACGTGGGGCTCCTGCTGAGTGCACGGTTATGGGCACAGACACGAAGTCACATCGCTTCAGTCCGCTCTGACGGATGCCACGTGGAGAGACAGGCAGGAGGGGGCAGTGTGCCTCTCTCCCAGGCTGCCCCGGCGACGGGAAGTCTGCTGCCTCCGCGCGGCTTCTCCACCCACCCGGCCTCAGGACCCTGGACCGGGAAGCAGCTTGCTAAAACCCAAGCTCTCGAACGCAGTGGAGAGGGGAGGTGACCAGTTGTCTCCCCCCCAAATGGCACACTGGAGTCCCAACCCCACAGTACGTGAGGGTGGGACCTTATGGGGACACGGGGTCGTTACAGAGGTCCTCGTCCAATACGAGGGGTGTCCCTGTGAAGGGGACGTCGGATGTGAACGCAGACGTGCAGGGAGAGCAGCAGGTGCAGGTGGCGCCGCTGGTCCACGGGCCGCGGACAGAGCCCGGAAAGGACCCACTCTCGCCCCCACGGGGGAGCAGCCAGAGCCGCAGCGGCACTTCAGGCCCCTGAGCCGCGAGCCTCACTTACCGCATCCAGCCCCCCATTTGCGGCGCGGCCTCCCCCGCCCCTGAACGCGTGGCTCTCCTTCCATGTCCAACTGAGACCCGGCAGAAGCAGGGGGCTGGCGTCCCAGCCACCGTGAGGCCTCGGTCTGGTCTGTGGGGACCAGAAGCCGTGAAACCCTCCTGCGGGGGCATGCGGGGATACGGGGACGCAGGGATGCGGGGACATGCCGCAGGAACCACGAGGTCCCTTTCACCAGAAGGCAGAACCCAGCACCTCCGGGTTTCAGGCTGCTGTGGTGCCACGTACAGACTCAGACACGGGCTTGGGAGAGGGACTGCCTGGGCTGGGACCTGACCACCGCCCTGGCCTGTGACCTCTCTCCGTGTGGTCGTCTGTGAGCCACAGGGCTGGCGGCCAGGACGGCTGTGCTGTGAGGAGCCGGTCAGGGTCTGGATTGGTGGATGCTCCCTCTGGACTTCCTCACGCTCAGCAATTCCAGCTCTTACCCGTTGAGCCTTAAAAAGAGTTTTTGAACTAGGACCTTCTGAGAGCTCTCAGGATTATGTCTAGAGTTTCATTTTTATTTTATTTTTTATTTTTTATTTTTTTTTTAATTTGACACAGAGAGAGAGAGATCACAAGTAGACAGAGAGGCAGGCAGAGAGAGAGAGAGAGAGAGGAGGAAGCAGGCTCCCCACTGAGCGGAGAGCCCGATGCGGGGCTCGATCCCAGGACCCTGGGATCACGACCTGAGCCGAAGGCAGAGGCTTTAACCCACTGAGCCACCCAGGCGCCCTAGAGTTTCATTTTTAAATGAAAATTAACTTCTGAGGCTACAATAATGGGTTCCTTGGAGGACAGTACAGGGACAATCTTACACTTTATTGAGACGGACCTCCCATGTCTTACAGGGATGCTGTCCAGTCCCAGCCCAGATAGCAGCCCGCAAGGAGACCCAGGCCAAGCCGGCTTCCACAGAGATGCAGCTGAAGGTAGTCGAGAAGGTGAGGGAGGGGAAGGGCCGATGGGGGAGGGGCTTTGGGGGGGGATGTGGAAGGGGAGGGGTGGGAGGGAGGGGGACGGAGGAGAGCGGAGAGGAGGGTGCGGGAAGGGAGGGGAGGGCCTGGCAGAGGTGCGGGCCGCAGCCACAGGCAGACGGTACTTATTTCATTTTACGTGACTATTTACTCTCATATTGAATAAAAATTGAATCTGTCACTATAGCAACTGCCACCTCGCTCCGCGCTGCTCTTGCCTCTAAATCACAAAAAGTATTGAAGAGACATTCATGGCCCACATGACGTGGTACTTTATATAGCATTCCAGAAGGAAAGGATGTTGTTCCATAATAAACTCATATTTGTCGATATGTCAAGTGCCATGAGTTATATCGAACGCACTTCTGTGTGATTTTCTTCACTTTCGAGGAAGACGAGCACCGCGTGAGCAGTGGCCGCAAGGGCCCCGCGTGGGGGAGCCACGGAAGCTGCAGGGGCCCATCTGCTGAGACTCGGACCCGCTGGTCACAGGGGCCCCTTGGCCGAGGACAGAGCAGATTTGGGCAGGTCCTGCCCGTGTTCTCACGCGATTTCATGCAGAGCTTCCATCTCAAACACAAACTCGGAACGTTCACAAGGAAACAGGCTTTCCTAGGACCAATGCACTTTTTGCCTCTAGGAGGAAAAAGTTCCATTTCCTCCGTGCAGAACCGCAGACTGGAATGACCCCGGTGGCCTGTGTACCCAAGGACAGCTGTGGGGGGCCCAGGTCTGTCCAGCGTCCCCCCCCAAGCCCCAGCAGACGCTCAGCCATGGCTCTGGTCAGCGGATGGGCACTGGACAGGGATGCCTCGCATCCCCTGGGACCACGCTGGCGCCTATTGGGGCCTGCGTGTGCTTCTGAGAGAGGCTGCAAGGTTGGCCCTGGGCTCCCAGGAGGCCCGTGACGGTTGGTGTCCCTATGGTAGCCCAAGGGTGGACAGAGAGGAGCCTGGGGGAGCCATGGGAGGCCACGCCAGCTGAGGAATGTCGTGGAACCTTGAAAACACAAGACCGGCATCTCAATCACCACCCGAGAGACCCCATCTGCCCTGACAGCCTGTCCCCTGCCACCTGGCCCACTTCCCTGCACAGCTCCTGCTCCGACGGCACCTGCCCCCAGCGACCCCCGCTGCACCCACACCCCTGCTCTGCCCCTGGGTTTCCAAGTACGTGCCCAGTTCCCAACACCAGACATACTTTAAATGACTCCCGACGCCCTTCCTGTGGGTGCCACGGAAAATGTCCACAGACACGTGGAGACTTGAGCAGTTCTCGGCATTCTCCATAGCTGACGGCTGGGGCCCCGGGGCGTCCACACATGGCTGTTTCCTCCTGTGTCCTCACAGGTTTGTAAGTGTGAACACGGCCTCCCTGTGCTGTCCTTCTGAGCCCCTGCGGATCCACAACGATTTCAAAGTAAACAAACATCTACTGAGGAAACTTCTGGAAAAGGAGAGAACTCGCGTGGAATCCTGCCAGCCCCGCCCAACAACGGACCCACGTACACGTGCACAGGGTCTCCTCACGTAAGGAGAATTTAAGGAAATCATCAAATTCCATCTGATTATTCCAATGTAGTTAGTTTCCTTCCTATGGTTTCATATTTCATTCGGTTTTGATTTTTTGCATAGGTCCTCGGAGAGAAAGCCCCGGGTCCGTGACTGCCTAGCAGAGAGTCTGCCGTTCAAGCCACAGGTGCCTGCTGTGTAGACATCATGTGCCTTCTATAGGGTGAGTGTGAGTCTTAGCATGTTTGCCCTCTGTCACCACAACTGATGGTGCCCCCAGACCAGTCAGAGAGCCGCCTGTGACCCGCCCCTCCCCACGCTGCACGGGGCTGACAGTGGCTGAGGGGCCCTCTGTGGAGCCTGAGTTCATGGGGTTCCCAGCCACCCGCCGGCCGAGGCACGGCCACACTCCCACAAGCCAAGAGTCCCGTCCACCATCCCATGAGTCTTTAGCAGGCATGACGAAGGCAGGTCCCTGCGCCACCGAGGACGTGACAGCTTCCCCTCACCCTGACCCCATGGAGCTCCTCCCCCACCTCTGACGTGGGGATGTTCAGCCACGTGGTCTCTCCACTCTGTGGGTGAAGGTCCCTCCCTGTCAAGTGATCTCCTGGGACCAGCCAGACCCCTGAACAGGGCCTCTGAGCACGTGACTCCCAGAGGTCCCCGGAATGACTGGACGTGGTCTCTGTCCACAGACAGGCAATGGCGCAGTGAGACCTCAAGCATCTGTCCTGCCATATGGTACCGACTGCCACGCGGAGAATGCCCACGAAATCTAAGGTAGGAGTCCAACTGCCCGTTCACAGACATTTTAAAACTTTTGGGACCAACCCAGTCTTGGCCACAGAACCCTTTCTTTGAACAAACTTGTGCCCAGGAGCCTAAGAAGCGACCTAAACACGGGAGGCACAGAGAGTGGGGTCACCTCACCACCCTCACTCAAGCAAGATGCTTACAGCCCAGATCCCTCGGAAGACGTACACGAAAACCGCGAGGGGCACCTGGGGGGCTGAGCTGGTTCAGTATCTGATTCTTGATTTCAGCTCAGGCTATGCCCTCAGGGTCCTGAGATGGAGCCCCACGTCAGGCTCGGCGCTCCGACCGGAGTCTGCTCGAGAGCTCTCTCCGGAGCTCTGTTCCTCCCCACCCCACCCTGCTCCTTCTCTTTCTCTCTCTCAAAATAAAATAAAATAAAATAATTTAAAAGAGGAAAAGCATGCCTAACATCACACCGCGCTGAGGATGGGGCTCAGGGCACCCCCCCCCCCCAATATTTTGCCGGGACACAAGTGTTTCCAGCTGAAGGAGGCAGAGATAGCGCAGCAAGGTCTCTCTGACGACCCCATCCTCCCTGAGGCAGGTCACAAGACCCTCACGAGACAGGGCTTCCCCCACCCCCGGACCCAGGAAAGGGAGAGCCCGTAGCTCCTAGACGGAGTAAAGCGGAGCAGAGACCCTCAGTCTCCGCACGTGCTGCCCTTACCGCCGCTCCTGAAGCACCCGTGCTCCCCGTGACGGTGCAGCCCACGTCGAATCCAGCATAAAATACTGCGGCCTAACAGTTTCTTTGGGTCTTCATTTCCTTACGCTCCCACGTCAGGTGCAACTTGTACATCTCTGTGCTTTTCTCCTGCTTGTCTGTCTTTGTCGGCGTAACTGTCGGACCCAGCCCCGGACCCTCGGGGGGGTGAGGAAAACGTCTCCTCCCTGCACTACATGGAAAGATTTCCTTTTTTGGAATCTGGACAAACAGCCATCCCTCTTCTCTAGGTGACAGGGGCTCATGACCCCCCAGGGCAGCCCCTCTGTGGCCGACCCTTGGCACTCAGTCCAAAGCAAGACCGCCGTGCGGTGGAGCGTGGGCCTCCCACGTGCCCTTGCTGGGTTCCTGAGCCTCGGGAACGAGGCCGAGCCTCGCGGGCCACCTCTGCTCCCCCTGAGATGTTGGGCGGGTTAACCCCGCAGCTGCACGTCCATCGCACATCTAGAGACCACACACTCCTCGTCGCAGATGCACTTCTGGGAGCCAGACTCATGAGTCTGCCCTCCTGGTGACAATCACCTGCATCATCTTCCTTCTAAATATCTGAGCTTGTCTTGTGATGTTAGAATTTTTTGGAAGAAATATGACTTTATTAATTCGAAGAAAATGTGAACAATTTCAAGATGTCACAAATCAGATCCTGAAATACGTCAAAACGCCCCCAGTCTCTTAGGAACGTGTGCGCCTACTTTAAGCTGTTCATTTCCTTTACGTCTTGTTTTGAGACGTTTCCATGTGACTTAAAGGGCTTTAGCTCTGCTGTCTGTCGTCCATGCACGCGTCCCCAGCGCCTGGAAGAGAGATGGCCGAGCTTCTAGCAATCAGCCTCCGCCGTGCACCAGAGTCGGGAAGCCGCGATGGGGCTCACAGCGGACGCAGCTCGGAAGACGGGAACCATCAGATCAGGCCGAACCCCGCACGAGGGGTTAACATCGGAGAAACAGACACCGTCAGCTTTTAGAAAGTACCTGCACTTGCCCCTTTGTCCCCATTTTCACTTCCCGAGACCAGCCCCCGATCGACTAGCGCCGTACCTCCATCAAGGGCAGCTTCTGGACGCAGATGGGTTTGGGAGAAGTCTGGGGGGACGTGGGGGTCCTGGGCTAGAGAACCCACCGGATGGACCTCAGCCAACTTCAAGGTGAGGGAGCACCACCGTGTGGGTCTCTAGGCCCCTGGAGCACCAAGGAAACCCCAGGGCTGCTGACAAGACAGAGAAGCGCCTGGGGTGCCGTGGGTGGGCCCCCATGGCCAGGTTCCCATTGGGGACCCGAGAGCAACACCTCAGGTGGGCAGAAAAAAAGAGCCAGCGCTGTGGCGGTGGGCTCGCAGGCCCACCCCCCTGAACCTATGATACCCTCCCCACCCCCTGGGTCGCCAGAGCTCCCCCGCTGGGGCAGACCCCCACCCATGAGTGAGAAGGACGGACATCCAGCACGAGCAGAGGGCAATCCCTTCACGTCTGAGTGGTCACCTTCACAAACTGCCCAAGTGCGAGTCAAATTCCCGTGTGTTGGCCCAATCCAGCACGTAGATGGCGTGATGCCGACAGGGACACGGTTTCTGTTAGTAAGACGGGGAGCTTGGGGACAGTGACGGGCTGGCAGGGAAGTCAGGTGTCCTGCCCACTTTGTGCAGACCTCCAAGTGCAGAAATGTGGGGCGAGCGGGGCACAGTGAACACATCGGTCTGGAGGTCTAAATTCGGGGTCACCATCCTATGAAGAAGGACAAAGCCAGGGTCTGGATGATCCCTCACGAGGCAGTACAGGGTGAATGAGAAGATTGTGCCCAGTGGGGGGCAGCTGGAGACCCAGGGTCACAGCAGGGCCCTCCACACCACCAGGATTCCACAAACCAGGCTGGGCCGGCCAGAGGACAAGGAGCCTCAGTGCAGAAAGGGGCTCTGGCTGCCGCAGCCACGGGTCAGACGGCACCGGCGCAGAACCTCCGCGTCCTGATGGGGCTGATGGGAGCGGGGTGAGGTGCCGGGCCGGGAAAAGCGCATGGAGGTTGGTGGGTTTGGCGGCGAAGGGCTCTGGGTCAGAGGTCCTATCTGGTGTCAGCAATACGGGAAACACCCAGTGTGTTTGCTGACAGTAACGAGCCAGACGACAAGGACCAGGAAGCAGCAAGGGCTGGACGGGCGCCCTCCACGCCGGGAAGTCCCACACGCTCACTCCGGCTGTGGTTGAGGTGCAGGAGGGCGCAGGGCTCTGCCCCAGGCCGTGCGCGTCAGGACCACAGACCAAGGGTGGCGGGTGTGGAAGGAGGAAGGAGGAGAGTTTTAAAGGAGGTGTCCTGGGCAGGTCCAGGCAAGTGAGCACCCCTGGACATGACCGTCTGGAGGTGCCGAGTGCTCGCTGTGGCCTGCGGTGGTGAGTTTGCGGCCCGCCGGCAAGCAGGGGCAGGAAAGCCAGAGAGACGCGCCTGCGACCCAGAAACGGGGGAGGGAGTGTGCGCAGAAGCAGACAGACATTTGCACTAAAGCATGAGGTTCCTGACAACACGCGCGTTCCCCTGTGTGTAGACGGACGGGACGGCGGAATGAATGGAAGAGGCGGTGATTCTGCTGGAGGCCCACAGAGGTGGGGGTGAGCACATGGTCGCTCAAGAGAGAAGCGGACTTCAAGGTGGACGAGCTCAAAAGCCTCAGAGCAGGGAGGGCAGGGGGCTGGGACAGAGAGGGGGACGAGGGGATGGTGGCGTGAGGTGCTCCAGACCTAGGAGAGAAGTCATCATGTGGGATGGAGCTGGTTTGCTCCCCTCAGACAAAGCCCAGTGGAGGTGACAGCAGGCTTTGTCTTCAGAGGGGATGGTGAGCCTCACCTCTCAGGGGACCCTGGCTTCCAAGGAAAGGGGAGCTCCATGAGGCAGGTTTGCCTGTCCCGGGCCCGGCTGTGACCGGTCCTTATACAGTGCCTGATGCACAGGAGGGCCCAGCGCAGATCTGTAGGATGACGCGTGGTGTGGTGAACGGAGCGGGGCAGGAGCCACTCGCTGTAGCACATGGACCCTGGACACAGCACAGCCCCACAGCACCACACAGCACCACACAGCACCACACAGCACCACACAACACCAAGACCAAAGGGAAGGATGGGTCATCTCCATCTTCCAAAACCAACAGAGACATGAGGACGTGACATGAGGGGGCTATTATGGCTGCTCTCAGAGTCCGCGTCCTCACACAACCCAGGTGTGGGGCAGGTGTGGCGTGGGCTCGTGTGTCCACACGAGGACCACGCGCACCGCTGGTGGGGGGCGCAGAACCTGGGAGAGCGGCTCGTCGAGGAGCAGACATCCGGACGGTGCCCCAGACGGCTGTGAGGACCACCAGCGGGCCCACGCCCCTCCACCTTCCAGGCGACCCAGCGAGGTGGAGACTACGGACACCTGGTCTGGCAACAGAGGGGAGATCGCAGAAGGTGACGTACAGGGAGGGGAGAACATCTCTTCCCCGGGCTGAAGCAGCACCACGAGGACGGACAGGAGGACAGACAGGAAGACCAGGCCCTCGGTTCCCTCACAGACGGGCAAGTCACGGAGGCGGAGCCATCAAACAGGTGAGCCGCCCAGGGGAGGTGGGGACCGACGACCGATGGAGTGGGGTTTGGCCAAGAGCCTGGGGGGAGGGGGAGTGGGTCGAGGACCCTCGGAGCCGGAGCAACCCCTCCTCCACGGGCTACAGCGCTGGCTGCACTGACGACCGCGTTTGCTCTCATGCTGTCCAGCAGCCAGCCTGTAGGCTCAGTCCATGCCTGTCCCCGCTTTCCTGAAACTGCCCGAGGCTGTGTTTCCCTCAGGAAGAGGAGCTCTGGGATCTCCGCGGGCCGACCCCACAGCAGAGTCTGCCTGGCCCACATGGCCATCCCCCCTCCCCCCGGGGCAGCACAGCCGGCCCCCACGAAGCCCACGGGCCCTCGTGCAGAGAGGACTCATGGCCCCAGAGCTTTCTTGGCTGGCCACAGTGCAGATGCTCTCCCTGGTCACCTCCTGGGGAAACAACGGGCACCGAAAGGGGTTCCCACCCGACAAGAATATGGTGGGAAAGGAACGAGAGGCTTCACGCCTTCACTGCCCCTGAGACAGGCAGCACATCCAGAAACTTCCATTACGATTCCAACCCTCTATCCCTTCAGGGCCCTTCCTGCCACCGGCCACTGTTCCTTCCCCAGGCTTCGGGGGTCTCCGGCCGCCCCCGCTCACTCCCTGCCGAGACCACTGCCGGCTGTGGCGGGGCTGAGAGCGGGACGGACTCACTGGACGCGCGCTCTGTGCTCCCGGCCATGGCCTGCAGGCAGGAGTGGGTCTCGGTCCCGCGAGCCTTTGCTGACAGGTTTCGTCCAGTGCCCCCTGCCCTCCGCCCGACGGTCCCCGGAACACGAGTGCGCGACTTGGGCCGCTTTCCCTTGAGACTGTTCCTGCCTGCCGGCCGCTCGAGCAGCTCAGGAGCCCGTCTGCGGGAACAGGCAGTTAGACACGCTCTTCCTTCAAGACCCAGACCTCCCGGCTGCCGGGGGGTCCCCGAGAGAGCGGCTCGGCCCTGAGGGGCTCTGTGGAGGGCGTCCCTCTGGGAGTGAGGAGGACTCACGAGGAAGCTGTCCCGCACCAGCTAATCATCCGGAACGGCGAGGGCCGTGACACTGAAACTCGACCACAGCACGGGGCGTCGGGGTCTGCATGGCCTCACGCGGCCACGTACCCCCGCCGTGCAGTCACGTGCGCTGTTCTGCCTGTGGTTCGCGAAACTGCCCCTAGATGGGCCACGCAGGCACCGGGGGTGACCACCAGCTTTAGTGGCGCATGGAGGGCCTGGTCACGTGCCTCTCTCGACACCGACACAGCCGCAGGCGGGCACAGCCGCCACCTCACGAGGTCCCGTCACAGAGCGTCCCCGCGTGCCTGGCACGCCAACCCAAACGGCGTCCTGTGAGGCCCCAAGGACAGGGCGTCCCGGGGGGGCTCGTGCCACACGCTCAGCAGTTATGTCACCTCTGGGGAGGGAAGCTCGTGTCCCCCGCACGGCAATGTTTCCTGAACCAGGACGGCCGTTCTCAGAGACATGTGGGACTCCGACTGCAGAGGCAGTGCATACCAGCGTCGCGTCCCGTGGCCCGTCCACGGGCCTGCCCCGCCCCTGCCAGCCGCGCACGCCTCGGAGGCAGCCGCCCCGGTACTCACCGACCCGCTCCCAGCCCTCACGATCTTCAGTCCAGACGCCTGTTCCAGCTCGTCCTTGCCGTCAACTGTGGGGAAGAGAAGCACAGGGTCAGCGGGCCCTTCTCCGGACTCCCTCGGCCTCCTCCACCGAGAGACGCCCCATGGAGTCAGCGTGTGGCCGGCCTGGTTCAGCGCTGGGCCATGAGCAGCCTGCAGCTGGGCCCCGAGCGCCAGCCCACGCTGCCCACCAGGGGCGATGCACGGGCCCGGCCTTCCTGAGGCCTTCGGCTTCTACAACCGTCACCCTGGGAGCCCGACACAACCGTCGCGAAAACCACACGAGACATCGCACACAGACGTCTCTGCAGACATAGGGTCATTTTCAAGTGCTCTGCTGGTCACCCGGTGCGTCCTCGCTGGGAAACACGTTCCACTAACTGGCGTCCCGAGCTCACGAGGGGACCCTGGAGGGCGCGCCTGGCTGGGGGCTGTCCTCGTCCTGTCCTCCCTGTTCCTGACCTACCATGACGCAGACGGGCAGAGGACGAGCTGCCCCGCCAGACAAGGAGGCGCGAGCTCTAGAAACAATCAGCGGGGGGAAGTGAACACTCAGGATCCCGACGCCAGCACCGCAAGCCCCCGGCCCCGACCTTGTCGGGAAGACCTTGCGTCACAAAGCAATTGGTCTGGGCTCACGAATCTGTAGAAATGGTCTTTTGGACAGAGCCCACGTCATTTTGGAAATGAACAACCGAGAGAAGCAGACTTGACTGCAGAGCGTGAGCGTGAGGAGCGCCCAGCCACCGTGGCTGATGCCGACGCCAACAAGAGATCGATCACTTCCCCTTGTCGCGTCCGCCCCGTTAACCTGGTAGTGGGGCTCTCTCTGGTGCAGGGGTGGGGTGAGATGCTGTTACGCCCACCTGCCCCTCCTGGGGGCCTTCCATTGTCCTGTAGGAAGTCTCCCCTTGGACAAACGCACGTTCCTTTTATAGGCAGGTGGTTATCCCCACACTGGGAGGCAGAGGCCCGCACAGCCCCATCTGGTTCTGAGCCTCACGGGGCCGTGCAGGAGCAGGGGGAGGGCAGGGCGAAGCGGCGGCCCAAACAGAAACACTGACTGGAGGAGGACAGTCTTCAAGGGACAGAGTACCACGTGATCGATTCCAATGTCCTTCTGCGAACAGAGGAAATGTCTTGCCGAATGGCGAGCTACTTTTGGGGGGATAATAGCGAACTCTCGGATAGGCTGAGGGACAGGAAGCGCATGGAGGTGGAGTTTAGAAAGTTCTCCGTTTACTGCCCTGAGCGAGGACAGACACTCCAGACAGCCCGGCCACGGCGGCGCAGACCGCGCAGTCCCAGAGTCTGCAAACCTCCTGTGGGGGCGGGAGCCCAGGGCTCTCCAGCCGCCCTGCAGTGAGGATGTTGCCAAGACCCTCCTTAAGGAAACCATCCCAGCTTGTGCCACCGGAGCATCCTGCAGGAGGCAGATGGCCAGGGATGGACCCGCAGGCCCGTGTCCCCCCCATGAGCCGGAGGCCGAATGCTGGTGTTTTCTGCCCAAACGCCTGCTCACTCCCCGGTCTGCAGGGGAAGGCCGGACCCTCCCACAGAGCAGAAGCCCTCCCTTGTGTCTCTGGCGGACACGCGCAGCCAAGCTGACCCATCCTACAGGCCCAGGCGCCTCGGAGCCCCAGGCCCTCGGGCAGGCCCTTTCCCTGCGCCGGAAACACACTGCTGACCCAGCTGGCGGAAGAGGCACAGAGCCCCTCCCGGGGCTGCCCGCCGGCGTCATGCTCGTCTTCCGGCCGCGCCGTGTGGGCTCACCACCTGCCCAGGAACCGTCACACTGAGTGGACTGACACGGCTTCTGCTGGCTTTGGGGCGAACACGAGCGAGGTGCTAGTGACCGGGTCAGTCTGCATCGGTGCCACCATGTCCGCGAACCCCCAGGCTGAGCCTCATTTGCTCTGCGAGCCACGCGGATGCCCCGTCCTCTCCGCACGACGTCCGCCCTCTGCTGCTTCCCTGGGGTCCTCTGCTCTATCCACAGTGCCTCCCAGTGTGACTCGACGTCCCTTAGCGGAGGGAAAACCGCTCCTTCCTGGTCTCTCTGGAGCTTCAAATCAGAAAACGCACAGGTGGACCCAGAAGTCTGCATTTCCTAAAAACCTGCTTCTGTCCCCCATCCCCAGCTCCTTCTCAGGATTAGCCAGATTGAAGAGTCGTCGAAGAGAGGATTAGCGTCTGTCCAGTTCGTCTGTCTGTCCTCCCCGTGCTCTCTGCGTGCGACTGGGCGGCGTGCCAGCTGTGTGGCGGCCGGCAAGTGGGGCAGCCCTGGTGACGGACACACTGTTGGGGACCTCCCACGAGGCAGGATGCGGCCCCACATGTCCCAGGTCCACCGAGAGGGGCTCTGGTCGTGCCCACACTGCTCCTGGTGTGGCCCAGTGGGATCACGGTGACGGGGGACCTTGGGAAAGTCTGGGAGGTCTCTGAGCATGCCTCACCAGCCGTGTACTCGTGATGGACCAGAGAGGCAGGCGGCCCGCCGATATCACCTCAGGATGTCATGTCTGTCCTGTGTGAGTTCACTTGCGACAACCGGCCCGTCCCGCCGCTCTCCAGCTCCTTCAGCCAGAGGCAGGCCGGCCACCCCCCATACGCAGGCCTCCGACCGTCTTCCACGCGCATGGCTGTGCACACGCAACGAGGACGGACCGAGGCACCGTCCGTGGTTGGACCATGCTTCAGAGCGGTATCAACACTCGCGACCTGCACCCGCTGCCCTCGTTCAAGAAGACGGGACTCCGCCCCCAGATGCTTCTCTGTCCACATTTCCTCGTTTCCCATGTGAGCGGCCGGGGTCTTGCTGACGCCGCCCCAGCTCCAGGGTCCCCCTCAATGCTACCGTGGGCCATGGTGCTTCGGAGAGAGCCCGGAGCCGTGGGTCCTGCTCGTGAGAACCCGCCGGAGACCTACGGCAGCGCCGCGTCCCAGAAGCCCTACCTGCAGCTCTTCGAGGAGTGTCGTGGGGGGGTTCCTGCCCCGTCCGCAGCCGCTGTGGCAGCTGAGGCCGTGGTGCCTGTGGCCTGTGCTCTTCTGTCCCTTCTCAGGCTTGAGGTCACGTCCTCTCTGTTTTGTTGTCGTTACTGGTGGAAACGATGGAAAACCGAGCCCTGCGCAGCCCCATGTGAGTCCGCATGGGGACGGCCCTTCCTTGCTTTGTTTGCTCACGGGGGCCCAGCGCGAGGGCAGAGCCAGTCTTCAGGCCCCTGGACCCTCCTCCACGCCATCCTGGGGCGCACACGTTCTCCCAGATTCGCTCCAGGGGGCCCCGGCCACGTACACTTCCTTTCTGAATCCCCTCCATGGGGCAGACGGCACCAGGAAGATCCCCGGCCTCGCCCGGCCCCCGTACGGCTGCCCCCAGGCCCACGGGCCGTCTGTTTGGCTGCCACGCCGTTCACGCCACACCACTGTCTGCGTGGAGGCCACCTCCTGGGAATGCTGTGCTGACGCCGCCATGATTTCCAGGCTTGGGCTAAAAGGCATTTTAAAGAGAAGAAAAGCTTTGCTCCTACCAGGTGCTCTGTCGAACGTCTGCCGCGGGACATTTCGACGGACCAGTGCGGACGCGGAGCTGGTAGGGCCGGGAGGCAGAGACCCTGGGAGAAGCCGCTTTAATAACACTGAGAACGGTGTATAAAGCCCATTTTTATCTTCACTGGAGACAAAAAGGGTTTCCAATCACAAAAAAGAAGTCCTTTAAAATTAAATTCACTAGATGAGGATATGCAAATGACCTGGAGAAGCAGAACCCTACAATGTTCCCAAAATTCTACAATAGCCTATTTAATTAGTGTTTTCATTTATCAGAATAATTCCTGGCACTGGACAATTTATGCAGGATTCCCTGTAATTAAGCACAAGGCTTCTGTGGGGGTGAATTTGCCTCTCTCTCTGGCCCTGTCACTTTAACTGGAAGGGTGTGCACAGTCTCTTCTGTGATCTAAATGGGGCCCCGACAGCAAGTGGCCGAGCTCCATTAGCAGGAACACGGGGAGGGAACGGGGAGCGGGGGCAGGTGAGGCGGGTGGGGACGCCGCCCCCGGTTTGGGGAGCCCCACAGCCCTGCGGGAGGAGCCCGGCTGCTGGCAGAGCTGGAACCACTATTCCTGGGGCTCAGATCTGCACCTCACCCACACTCTGCTGCACAGTTATACCCAGGGGGGCGTCCGTGAGAGGGAGAGAACCCTCCAGGTCATTCGGGGACCTCAGAGTGGGCCTGCTGGGCCCCTTCACCTGGGTCAGCCCCCAAAAGCAGCACAGCTGGGCAGTCGCTGTGTACTTTCCTTTGGGGTGACTCCCTGCTTGGAACCCGCCCGGCGGGAGCCCATGCCAGGGAGGGAGGGGAGCGGGTCTGTCCTGTGCAGCAGGTGCCACGGCCCCTGGCCCTGCTGCCTTGTCCACACCCTCCTTTCCTTGGTGGGGGCAGAGAAGTGTTACGGGGTCAGGGGCCCCTGAGCCACCCAGTCCCGCCCTAGAAATAACACTGCGCCCGGACTGCTGGGGCAGAGCCTGTTCTTAGGCAGGAATTAGAAGGAAATGGGAACCGTCTCTGCTCATTCCTTCTTTCCTCACGCAGGCCTTTTCTAAGAAGCAGCCAGAGGCTGGGGCAGCAGCCGTGGGCCTGACCCCTCTCCTGCCGCAGGGTGCCACTGAGCGCCCGCTTCTATAAGCCACTCTCCACGTGGTAACAGGTATTTGGGGAGAAAGTAGGAGACCAAGCTGGACACAACCAAACACACGTACACACACCTGCTGGCCTTCTCAGAGCCTTCAACGTGCTGTGTGCCTGGTGGCGTCTGGCACTGGGGGTGTCGCCGACAGGCTGGGGACAGCGCAGACCATGGGGAAGGGCCAGCTGGTGAGGACGTCCCTGTGGGGGGCACTCACGGTGCCCCCCTTATCCCTAGGAGCATAAGACTCTCAGAGCGACGGAGCTGCGGCTTCCCGTGACGGGTCGGGAGCCCCGGCCGGAAGCTGACAGGTGGTCCGAGGAACCCCGTCAATATGGGGAGGTGGGCCATGGCCCCCACAGGTAGCCATATGCAAACCGGTCACGGTCACCATGGTGGGGGAAGGGGTCTGAGCGTACGGCCAGGGGGCCATGGGGCTGGGGAAGGGCAGATGTCACGACGGGCCGTGGAGGGAGGAGCGGGCACAGGCCCTGCAGGGCTCCGTGGGTGGACGCCAGGCCCTGGTCTTATGGCTGCAAACCTTCTCGTGGGCATGAAGGGACCCTTTCTTGAGAGCCCTTCCTGCTCACCAGGCTCTGCAAACAGGCCGTGTCCTGACTCGGGGCCTTGAAGGGATTCTTTGGGCTAATCACGTATCCGTGGCTCATTGGGCGTCCTGCGTCACTCCGACCTGAGCAGCAGGTGGGAGGCTGGGCCTCGCCCCCCCCGAGAGAATGTCCTCGCGCTCTCGGATCCGCTCCACAGCAAGCCCCATCCTCGAGAAGAGGGTCCTTCTCCTTCACAAACAAGACACCCTGGGTCGGGGGGCACTAGGCTCACTGCCGTCTTCATGGAACCTCACGAGTCGCGCCGCACGGCGTCTCCCCCGAAGCCAGAAGGAGTTTATCTTCACGACGACGACGACGACTGGATTACGTTTTCAAAACACAGAGTTACAAACTCCTCCTTCCGAATATTTCTGATTTGAAGCTTCGTTATCTATTACTACATTTGTTGTATACATTTAATCATCCATTTTGGGTGTTGCTAAAGAAAAATGTCCTTTTTTAAGATACATTCGTAATTTTAATGTTTGGTTTCCTATGTGCTTTGTATTTTTCATAGAAACACCCTCTCATTTTATACTCTGTGTGCTTACACTTGGATCATTTCCGTCTAAACGCACAGATTTTATGAAATCTTATTAAACAATATAATTAGCAATTTTCTAAAAAAGGGGAGCAAAGACATTTGTAAATAAAGGTGCGATAATCAAGAATCACATGTTGTTATCACTCACCAAACTCTGCCAGTGCCACAAGAAACCCCAAACACGCATGACGAGAATTCCGTGCAGCCGTCCTGTATTACTTGGCTTTCAGAAGTAAAAGTATAGCTCTATGCATATTTAAACAAACTTTTTTCATTATGAATATATGTATTCAGAGTACGAAGATCAGATTTTTTAACGGCTCGTTAACTTGAGGCAGACATTTAAATACTAGAACCCGGGCCTAGGGCCTCCGTGTGGCGGTGCCTTGGGGCCCTCCAGCATCCATCCCTCGACGGCCAGCACAGAAGACTCGCGGTGGCTGGAGGGGGAGGCAGGTCATTCCGTCTCTCCTCTCTGCAAAGCCCTACCTCGGGGTCCCAACAACACAGGGTCCATGTGGCAGGTGCAAAGCTTTCCCAATCTGACCCCAGGCAACTGGCTCCTTCTGTCCTTGAACACCCCTGGGGCACGAGCCTGCTTTAGGTCTTTGAAGAGCTGCTTGCTCTGGGGGCCCAGGCCCCACAGGACTCACCATTCTCCTGGGTGGGCTTTGGTCTGTCCAGTGTGAGCAGCGGCCTCGCCTGGACTGCCCACTTAGCCCTTCTTCCTGCCTCGCCCACTGGGATGTGAGCCGTGGCAGGATAGCTCCGGTGCCCAGGACAGCACCGGGCACATAGGAGGACACCAGGGATGACCTGCCAACGCTCACGTGATTGCTGACCTGAATCAGCGAGGGCCGTCCCTGGTGGTGGTGGTGCCCCGTGACTGTGACCGAAAGGCACCGCTGTATCGCTGGCACTGGCCCGTGCTAGTTTTGTAACCAAAGCATCAATCCAAGAAGGGCCCCGAGATGCCCTCCTGGAGATCTCTGATGGGCAAGGCCTGCCGTCCCGTGAGTGCTGGCTCAAGCCCGAGTCCAGAGGCGGATGCGTCCTTGTGCGCCCCTAGACCACCACCCTCCCGTCTTCCTCGCGGCCACATAGAACTGGGCTGTTGGTGTCAGAGCGAACGAGCACGTTAACCGTCCAGCGCTCCTGGACGCCGGTTAGCATGGACACTCGCTTTGACCCTTGCGATGGCCCAGCAGGTAGCGCACGAGTCTGGAAGCCATAACGTGAAACACGGGAAGATGCTTGGATGGTAACTGTTTCGAGTCAAGTCATCTGAACATAATGTGTTGCCACAATATTTGGATATTTATTTTTGCTAACCGTCAGGCAGAGCCAAAATGACCGTGGAACAGAACTGATGTCCTGGCAATTACCTACGACAGAGAAACCACTTGAGGCTTAATTCTAAGGGGTAAAACAGAAGGGGAGTGCGCACTGCCTGTCCTGTCCTTGGCTGGAAACGGGCCCTCTCTCGGCCTCCCTGGTGTCCAGAGGCACTGGGCAAAGGGAGCTGGGAGTCACCTGTTTCAGGAGGAGGAAAGGGGCAACCAGGGTCTGTGTCACTGTGCCCGAGGCCGATGCCTGACCCCCAGACAGCCCGAGGCCGATGCCCGGCCCCAGACAGCCCTGCACCAGAGCCAACTCTTCCACTATGCCCCTCCCGCGTGAACACAGGCCGCCACAGACAGCGGGAGCAACGCAGCGACACTCGTTTCCGCACAAAAAGCCGCGCTCAGACGTGTTTCCGCAGAGAAAGGAGGTGCACATTCACTTGCGCACGCGCAGCAGACATCGTTTTGCTGAACACGCCCCCGGGCCCTGCCGCCGATCTCGCAGTCGCCCCTTGATGACCTTCTCTTGATAGTTGGAAATGTTACTTGTTGATCTGTAATTCAAAAATATCAATGTTTTCTATTTATGTTTAATTAAATATTAGAGACCAATGAATACTTATAAAACACACGGTTCTGAGGCCCATGACACCGACGTCCTGGGGAAGAACCAGAGCCTGAGAGTCCAGCGCAGCCTTCGTGCCCCCTGACCATCTTGCCCATCAGACCTCCCTCCCTGGAATTCTGGGTTCAGAGCTTCCTTTTCTAGAGACTTTTCCGCACAGGTCTGTCGCCCACTTTGCTGGTTTGAATGCCACAAGGGCGGGTGACAACACGTCGGTTCTCTCCCACCAGCTTTGGTTACTGTCGGTCCCGGGTCCCGGGAGGTTTCGCAACGTGGGCTGTGTGTTCTCCCTGCTCCGGGCCTGCACTGCAGGCGTCCGGAACACCGTCATCTATGACCCCTGAAGCACCCAATCCAATGGACAACCCCGTGGTTCCTTCCTCTTTTCACACCAGCTCCCACCTGGGGCCACCGGGAGCATTCTCGCCCACGTCTCCAGCACACGACAGACTTTTCTCGGTGGAGTCGCTGGAACGCACACGTCCCACGGTGACGGCACCCATTCCCACTCCTTTGCTCGGGCTGTAAAGGTCTGCGTGGCTCCAGACACCCTCCGTGTGCCAGACTTATGCCAGCAGCCTGGGGGTCAGTGCCTGCCTCACAGTGCTTTCCTTTGACCTCTGGTCAGTGTCTTCCTGGGTGTCACGCACCATTCATGCTTCCTCCCACACAAAAGTCGTGTTTGTGCTTTCTGCCCATTTTTCTGTTGGATTATTTGACTTTTCCTTATCGCTTTGCGGGATTTCTTTAAATGCCCCGCACGCTAACACTTTGTCCGTTGCATAGGTTCTCGCTAGTTTATCTCGGCTTGGGTTTTGGCTTTATAAATTTCCCAGTAGTTTCTTTGAAGGTTTTATTTATTTATTTGAGAGAGAGAGGGAGCATGAGCTGGGGGAGGGACAGAGGCAGAGGGAGAAATAGGCTCCCCGCTGAGCAGGGAGCCCCATGTGGGGCTCAACCCCGGGACCCTGGGATCATGACCTGAGCCGAGGGCAGACGCCCAACTGACTGAGCCACCCAGGCGCCCCCATAAATATCCTAGTTCTGATACACTCTAATTTATCATTTTCTTTAGGGTGTGCACTTTGGGTACCTTATTCAAAAACTCTCCTCTATTCTGAGATCGTAAGTTGTCATTCTCTACGTTCTTCTAAGAGATTTACGTTTTGCTTTCCCACGTCAGCCCAGGAACGGATTTTGTGCGTGAGGAAAGTTTTTCCCTGACTGAACACCCAGTCTTCCCAGGATAATTTGCTGAAAAGGCCACCCTTCCCTCTGATTTGCAAGGCCAACCCCATCAGATCCTCAGGAAGGTGGGTACCCCCTCGGGTCCTGCGTCCCCGTCCCCAGGCACCCACCGCCCGCTGTCCCCGGGGCCTCTGCAAGCTCAGAGGGAGGCAGATCCTCACTCCTTCCGCGGGCACCTGGCCACTCTGGCTCTCCGCACCTCCTAGCAAGGACACTAGAATCAGCTCATCAAGTTGCCAAATCAATACAGAAATTAAAAAAAAAAAAACAAATCTGCTGGGATTTTTGTGAAAATTTTGTTGAATCTGCGGGTTTGGGAGAGTCATCATCCTTCTCACCCCCTGACGTCGTGAACCTCACCATGGACTTCCATCTTCCTTCACATCTTCTGACCGTTTTATAATTTTCTTCACAAAAGTCTCATACATTTAAATAAATATTGATTCCTGGCACCTTATTATTTAAAATGGTAAATGATGACCATTTTTTAAAAACTGCATTTTCTAAGCTTTTTTTAAAAGTATAGAAATGCGGGGTGCCTGGGTGGCTCAGTGGGTTAGGCCTCTGCCTTCGGCCGGGGTCATGGTCTCAGGGTCCTGGGATCGAGTCTCAGGGTCCTGGGATCGAGCCCCGCATCGGGCTCTCTGCTCAGCAGGGAGCCTGCTTCTCCCTCTCTCTCTGCCTGCCTCTCTGCCTGCTTGTGATCTCTGTCTGTCAAATAAATAAATAAAATCTTAAAAAAAAAAGTATAGAAATGCAATTAACTTTTCCATGATGTCACACATAGCAGCCTCTCGTCGAATACTAGCAATTTATCTGGATTTTCCGTTGTGTGTCGAATAAATAATGGAGCTGCCTGTAAATGGTTACGAGCTTTTCTCCCTTTCCGATGAAACCTCTTCCTTTTTCTCTCCCACACGGCGGCCGGGGCCTCCCACGGCCTCCTCGGTGTATGTCTGCCACGAAAAGGAGTATTTTCAGTGTTTCACTGTGAAGGAAGACATTTCTGTAGGTGGTGGTGGTTGTTTTTTTTAATCAAGTTAAGGACCCTGTCCTACTTTTAAGCAATTTTATTATGAACAAATGTTACATTTTTTAATTCAAAATCTATCAAGAAAACTGATCATTCTTCTTGAATTACTAATGTGCTCAGTTACATTAACTCTCTGAGGACAGAACTCGAGTTGTTCAGGACGTATTTTAAAAACAAAGTGCCAGGGGCGCGTGGGTGGCTCAGTGGTTAAAGCCTCTGCCTTCAGCTCAGGTCATGACCTCAGGGTCCTGGGATCGAGTCCCGCATCGGGCTCTCTGCTCAGCGGGGAGCCTGCCTCCTCCTCTCTCTCTGCCTGCCTCTCTGCCTACTCATCATCTATCTGTCAAATAAATTAAAAAAAAAAAAAACAAAAACAAAAACAAAAAAAAAAAAGTGCCAGATTTCGTCCCTTGCATTTGGCTCAGTTTGTGCGTCTGGGCTCCCGTGGGAAGTCCGTCTCTAACGTCTCTTCCTGGCGGTGTCTTCCTGGGGCTCGGGTCCGGGCTGCCATCGGGGGCGTGGAGTGTGTGGGGCGACCGCGCGGCGCTGGGTTAGCTCGGGTGCGGGCAGCGGCTTCTGCACGGTGTGCGGCCGGCACGCTCTTCGCAGGAAGACGTTCAATCGCTAGTTCCATTTCTTCCTCCGTCCTCGGACCGCTGTGGTTTTCCAAGCTCCACTCCGGCCCTGTGCTCTAACTTCCTAAACGAACCATCCCAACGCCGCTTGCAACACGCTCGTTACTGTTCCGAGGACACGCCTCCCTCATTCCCAGCATTATTTCTGTCTCTTCTCACTTTTATCCCGATCGTTGGTGACGCACAGTTTCCAACTCTGTTTTTTCCAAGAGGAAAACTTTTGCTTTGCTTCCCCCTTGGTCTGTTGGGTTTGCCGTTTGCGTCCGCACGTATGTGTGGGTTTGTCCTGCCTTCTACTGTGTTTGGGTTTGTTCTTCTTCCAAATTCTTGAATTTAACACTTACTTAATTATCTTCACGTCTTGTTTCTTTTCTAATACGAACAGTCAAGACAATAAATGTCTCCTAACTATCCTGTCTCAGGGCAAATCGCAGGTACAGACTTACCGTCCGATATCCCGTGACTGTGGAGTTCCATTCTGAATTTATCTTGGACCCACTGACTGCTTTTTAGAAAACATTAAGAATTTCCCAGACTCATGAGTGAGGTTCTTCTTTTAGTCATTTCTGTCAGGGATGGTGTTGCCGAGAGTGTGGTTTGTGGGATGCTGATTCTCACAGATGTTCTGGGTGCATAAAGGGGCACCAGAGCCCCACTCGCCGGGAACACCGCTCTCCACCTGCTCCCGGCTCCGCGCTCCCTGCCACGTAGCTGAGATCTTCAGGGCCCTTCTGGCTTTTTGGCTTGATTTCTCAGTTACTGTGTGAGTTTGACTATTTCTCCTTGTAGTTCTATCCAGTTTTGTTCAGATACATTTAGGCTATTTTCTCAGGGCATGGGTTTGTGATTTTCAAAAATCCTGTCATAACATAGTGACCCTCCTTTCTTCTTGAAGTCTGTTTTATCTGCATTCAGTAGAGTAGAGCAATAGTTTTTGGTTAATATTTGCTTTTTCTTAGCAATATATACAAATGTACCTTACAAATACATCTAGTCCTTTTATCTACATCTTTTGTAAACTTACTTACTTGTCTGTTTGCCTGTCTACACATCTCCAGTTTTAATTGGAACTTTAATTCACTGATAGTTCCTGTGATTTCTGACCAATATGAACTTATTTCTAGCATCCTATGATGTCTTCATGCCTGGAAGTTATATCCTGGATTTCTCATTCTTAGTGGCTCCCAGAGACTTTACTATTCACGCCCACAAAGTCCCATTAATTAATAAAGCTCTGTGCTTTCTTCCCAAAATTACAGGAACTCTCACCTCGGAACACGGTCACCCAGTTGTGGTCACCTCTGTGAAAATACTGGTTTTGACTGGCTGTTTGAGTCTGTCCGATCTCCAGCCTGGCGGGACTCTGTTATTCTCCTCCACTTACTGCGTTTAGTTGGAGGCTCTCATTTCCTGTCTTCTCCGCACCTCATTCCTTCCGCATCTCAGGTCTTCCTTATGTGATTACTTCCTTTTGTCTGTGGTAAATCTTTTAAAATTAAATGAGGATCTGCTGGGGACAAGTTCTCACTATTTTGGAAGCATCTTTATTCAGTGATTCTTTCCCTTCCTCTTTTCTTTCTTCTTTTTAGCCGTCATTGCTGGAAGACAGTCTCTCCTGGCACAGCTCTGGCCGACAGCGTTTTCTGCCTCAGCAGCGCGAGGATGTGCTCTCCAGAAGCAGCCCCTCTGTCCGGACGCCGTCTCCGCTGCTCGGCGGCTGGGAGGATCCTTCTTTGCTTTCCTGCGGTTTCACTGCTACGGCTCTAGAGGCCGAAGGCTTTTCACTCCCACAGACTTCTTGAATCTGGGGATGGGCGTCTTCCATCAGCACCGACGTTCCTCAAATACGGCCTCTGCCAACTCCCCTCCCCGTCTGGAATTCACATTAAATGTGCACTTACCTTTCTGAATTTTCCTTTTCTTTCTCTCTCAGCTGCATTTTGATAATTTCTCGGTTCCATTTATTGGTTCTGGTTCCCTCTTCAACGTTACCTAACTTGTCACTAAACTCACCTCCAGAGTTTAGAATTTCTATTATGTCTTTCATTTTTTAAAAAATCTATTGTTTTAAAAATGTTTTTTGTGGAGGTGCCTGGGTGGCTCAGTCGTTAGGCCTCTACCTTTGGCTCAGGTCATGGTCCCGGGGTCCTGGGATCGAGCCCCGCATCGGGCTCCCTGCTCGGCGGGAAGCCTGCTTCTCCCTCTCCTGCTCTCCCTGCTGTGTTCCCTCTCTCGCTGTGCCTCTCTCTGCCAAATGAATAAAATCTTAAAAAACAAAAACCATAAAACATTTTTTGGTTATTTTTAGGACTCCTTGTATCTCCCTCTTGTATTTCTTTCAATGACGAAAACACATTCAGTTTATGTTCTGTGTCTACTAGTCACACCATCTGACATTCAAGTCTGTTCATTCTTTCCGTTTACTTTGCTGACAGCATCTTGTTCCCTGGCATGTTCCAAAACCTCTGATCCTGGACTCCTACTTCTTGGTATTTTAACTGTGGGAGTCCTTGCATGTCCTTCTCCTGGGAACCTGGGAGCCGACTCGAGGCCACTTGGAACAAAAGCTTGAGCTTCCCCCAGACTACGCCGGGGGTCGGACCCGGTGGCAGCACTGCAACCTCACGCCCTCCAGGTCAGACAGAGGGCAGGCGGGGTCGCTGTGGCTTCCTAACCATTCTGAGCTGGTCCCAGCAGAAGGTGGTATCGTTCCCTTGGTTTAGGATCTCCAAGAATCTGAGTGTTGCCGGGCACCTGACATGATTAAAATGGCACCTATGTCTTCACGGTCAGCATTCTGGGGTGTTTTCTGATCCGGAGTCAGCCCCGTATCTGTTCTTCCAGTGCATGGATGGAAACAGGGACACCCCAGCAACTGCCTGACAGCCCCCCATCCTCAACCATCCGCTTAGGGAACAATAACTACTTTAATGCAGGTTTGAGCAAAACCTTGTGGGAAACTAACTCGGAAGTGTGTAAAACATTAGATAATCTGGCAATTTTAAATTACACTCAACATAACTGTGAATATATGTGTACGAAACTGTCAGACCAAAGTTCTTCTGGTTTGTGTAGGAGCTCTTGCTCGGACCGTGAACAGGAAAAGGGAATAACAACACCCTGTCTGCGGAGGACCGTGAACGGGACGTGGGTCTGTCCCCACCCGCCGTCTGCACTTCCCTTGCACCCCGTCTGTCTCCGACGCTCCCAGGCACGTTGCTGGGTCTGGAGCCCACACCCTGGAGTGTGCACATCTCACGCGAGCAGGCTCATCTCCTCCAAGGGGTGGGCTCTGCCCGGGGCTGTCGCGCTCTCACCCTGGCTGTAGGAAGCCAAGCCCCGACTTGAGCTCGAGGCCCCTTCCTGCCTCGCTCTACCGGTGGTCATGAACGAGCACGCAGTTCCATGTGGCACGCCTCTCCCATAATGATCTTTAATTCATGAAACAGAGATATGAGGACGGTTCTGGAAGCAGACGTTGGAGCAGCAGGAACGGAAGTCACCAGTGCTGTCACACCTGCGTTCAGGAGGTGCGAGGGCACCGTGGGACAGACGTTCGGCCGGCCGGCCGCACTGCTCCTGGGCACGCTCATCCCACATTCCTGAGCTGACCCAGCCCAGGAACCACGACCACAGCTGTCCACCTGCCCACACGTCCCACGTCCCCGAGGGGCCCAGCTGAGGAGCCACGACCACACGTCTGTCCACCTGCCCGCACGTCCCATGTCCCCGAGCTGGGCCAGGAGCCGTGACCACCTATCTGTCCACCTGCTGGGGGCCACCACAGCAAGGACGTTTCTGTCTCCTTCTCTTTGCCATTCCAGAGTTGGGGTTTTCTTTTCCTTTTAATGCTCCATATAGACTGAAGGCACCGAACACTTCCCAGCCCCAAATGTCCCTACTGGAGCAGAGGGTCTGGAATACATTTTCTTCCTAGCAACTGGAAGGTCGATTTGTCCAACACCACGCCTTGGGTCCCCAAGAAAGCTCCCTTAGCCCTTGTGTTCCAGCCATAACGGAATAAATAAATGAGACTTTCCTCTGTCGGTCTCTTGCAAAGTCTCCCGGGAGCAGGCAGGGCTTCTGTGAAAATACAGCTTAGCCACACGGTAATAATAATGACAGGCTGGTAAAAGCTAATGTCAGCTTCAATTTCCAAGTCATTTTTCAAATTATTTTAATTAGATATTGTTTCAATCTCACTTACATTAATTTAATATCTGATATCAACATTTCAGTTTTCAATTTGTTCAAATGATTTTTTCCAGTCTGCCTGTTGCCTTCAGTAATTTAAAATACAATGTTTATCTTCAGGAATTTTCAGTGCGTGGGTCCTGGCGAACTTCTATGTTCAATAAAAATGACGGGGTCGGGAGGGACCATGGTGATTTGCAAAAATGGAAATTTATCTCCTTCTCATTTATCTCTAGACGTTAAAGTAAGCAGGTAGAGCTGAGGCTAGGTGCTCATCATAATAAGATTTTCCACCAATTTCACTGTGTAATTGGTTTTCCCAATGCAAATCTCAGTGAGATCTGATGAAGGTTTTATTATTATTATTATTGAAAGGTACTGGGATAAATAGCCACATCCCCTCATCAACATGTTTTCTGACACTCTTCAGGCACAAGGTCTGGGACCTGCCCCCAAAGAGTCTTGTTTGCAAATGCACTGTGGTAGTTTAGGTTCTGAGTTTCATTAGACCTCTCCCCAAACCTGTTAGCACAGACTCTGGTAAAGACACCCTTCGATCATGGCAAACACGAGGCTGATCTCGACCTCCACATTACAAAGTGTGGAGGAGGCAGATATCCTCAGGTGCCGTCTAAGATGACAGAATTCCTTTCCTCTTGAAGTTTGCAGTTAGAACACACGGATCCAAACTACACTTGCAACGTCGGAAGGGCTTACAGAAGTGAGTACATGTTCCATGATCTACACGGCTGAAGACAGACATTACAAGAAACAGAAAGGACACAGAGAACGTGCAGAGCAGGAAACAAGATGATGAATTAAAAACATGTGTAGTTATGACAATAAATGAAAACAGGTTAAATTTTACTCCCAGGACAAACTCTCTCACTTAAGTCAAAAGTATTATCTACAAGAAACACATCTAAAACAAATCAGGTCAGAGATATTACAAATTTAAGGAGTAGGGAAAATATGATAAACATAAACAGAAATAAAAGAAGTGCCATGATGTTAACATCAAGGCAATATAGAATTATAAAGTTATTTTTAAGTGAAATAAGTAAGGTAATTGGATAATTAATGTTTAAAATAATCCATAAGGAAGGTACAGCGTGTGTGCCAAGAAATAAAACAAAATGCTGAAATTAGTAAAGAAGAACCAACGTGCCTCCCATGGTCTGAGAGACGGAAAACCCCATGGTAGTCAGTGTGCAAGGCTGCTCTCATTCTGAGGACGGTGACCAGCACGTTCACTGCCTTACACGAAGTGCCCCAGGAGACATGCGCACAAGTGAGGAAGACTGAGCTTACTTCAGGGCAGAAGTACCTTCCCTGAAGTCACACAACTAACAAGTGGCAGATGGACTTGACCCTGGTCTTCCCAGCCCATGTGGGAGACACACGAACACAGCTCAGTCGCAACTGATCAGACTCCACGGTGAAGAAACAAGAATACATCGATCAGGTGTCGGGCCTCAGAGGAGACCTTCGCGAGGTCCAAGTGGTCAAACTTACGTAAGTGATCTAATAAAATTAAAAATTAGTAACTGCAGAAGATCCAATCAGTTGGGTACTGAAAAATACATTCTTCAATGACTCTTAGGTTAAAGAAAAAAATCAAAACTATGATTTCAAAGTACTCGGCAGATGATGATATGAAAGCTTTAATCTGAACTGTGGGAGGTAACCAAAGCTCGCAGCATGGTAGGTGTGGGTAGCAGTGTTCACTGTTACTTAAGAAACGAGTGGACAAAACTCGGAGTTCAAATTAAGGTGTCAGAACTCAAGGGAAGGAACAGAAATAAGAAGAAAAAATATCATTAATGAACTATAAAAGACTAGGATTGGTGAATAAATCCAAGAACAATATTTTAGACAAAAAACTCACGAACTCTTAGTAGAAGTCAAATACAGAGAAAAATATGACACCTCCAACCCTAAAGTTACCAAAAATTAATAATGAAAAAGAAAACACAACCAAAGGATGGTGAAAATTTTAGAGTTATAAGCTAATAATATTACTTATGTATAAATGTCCAGAACTCTTGAGGAATTTGACTATAAGCAAAGAAAACACAAATCACAAACCAGCGAAGACTGAAGAAAGAGTCTGAGTAGGTAACTATGAAGAAAAAGGAAAAACAGTCGAGTCTTCTTCAGGAAAAGCAGGAGTCTGACCGTGACGGGGGCCTAGTTCATCCAGAACTTGGAGGGGTCTGTGACCCCGTGGGCACATGCAGGCCCCTGGACGAGGGAGCGAGCTACAGGGTGTGAAAGGTCCATGCCAGGGGCGCTTGTGACCATGGTGGACTGAGGGCGGTTCGGGGTCCTGCCCGTTTCCTCTGTCCTTTGAATATTCAGGAGCCAAAAGGTTTGGAACTTCCAAAACCTCTCGAGCAAAATACCCATTTCATCGCGCCATCTTGTTGAGTCAGAAGTTGAGTCAGTCACATGAATAGCTCGGACAGAGAAGCCGAGACGAGTTCCGGGGGGGAGGATGGTCTTCCAGCGGATGGTCCTACAGCGACTAGACGTCCCCATGCAGAGAATAAAGCGGTACGCGGACCACACAGTTTCCACAAGAACGCATCCACGGGTGAACCCACAAGTGGAATGCGATGCTCTGAGACTTGGGGGGGGGATGTTTGAAAGTGGGATCCGTAAAAGAAAATCTTGACAAGTGGGACTTTGCTGCAGTTAAAAACTGCTGTGCAGAAGACGTGGTCAAGCAAACTAGCAGTGGGGAGGGGGGATGTTCGCAGAGGACACAGCTGACAAAGGACTTGCACGTACACAAAACACAAATCATGCAAAATGTACAAGTAAAAATGGGCTCCTAATCCAAACAGATGTGTCACCAACAAAGGCGCACAGCGGGCTCGCTCGCAGTGCACGTCATCAGCAAAACGCAAATGTAAGGAGACAGCACTACCGGGATGAGAAAAGCAGCGGCTTCCCTGAGCTGCAGTCCGTGCATCTTACTGTGGCGACCTGCCCACAGCCAGGGTCAGGGTGCTTCGGTAAGACCGAGTTCCTGCTCTGCTTTGCCTGGACCTTTTCCAAGTAATCACTCGGAGCTGAGCCCCGAAGATGAGTGATCTCCCCGCAGCCACCTTGCACATGGGAGGTGCTCGCTAGCCCGCGCTCCGTCTCCTGCCACTGGTGAGCTGGGGCGGTCGACTGCCCTCCTTCCCACACCGCACCCCTGTCCTGGATCTGTGCGTAGTAAGAGCTCTGGTGACTGAGCTCCCTCGGGGTGGGGGTACTGACATGGCATCTTCAATCAAAATGACCCCGTGGGTTCATGTCCCAAAGGTGAGGCTCAGATGCCGAAGGAAGCAGCTGCCTCCCCCATGCTGGCGGCCGGTGCCCTCCCACAGCAGCTCAGAACCTGCACACTCTCGGGTCAGTATGCCGGCTGAGGCCCCCCAGCACAAGCGCACACGGGTCGGAATGGCCCAAACCCAGCGCAAGTGCTGCTGAGGACACGGAGAAGCAGGGACGGTCACACGTCGCTGCTGGGGATGGAGCCCAGACCGGAGCTCCTGACAAACCCAGACACGCTTGCGTGGCTGTCCCAGCCGCAGCCTCCTTGGTGTTTACTCACAGGAGCTGCAAACAGACACACTCACAGGTGCCTGCATGTGGGTGCCTAGAGCAGCTGCATTACTACTACCGCGTTACGTTAGTCGCCGTCCGTCATTACTGTGTGACGGCGCGTTCTGAGATTCGCTGTTTGCGTATAACACCCAGAGCTCCATGCAGTCCGTGTCCTCCTGAATACCCACCACCGGGCCGACCCATCCCCCCACCCCTCCCCTCTGAAACCCCCAGTTTGTTCCCCGGAGTCCACAGTCTCTCATGGTTCATCTCCCCCACTTCAAATTTCCTCCAATTCACGTTTCTGCTCCTTCTAATGTCGCCCGTGCTATTCCTCACGATCCACAAGTAGGTGAAACCATGTGATAACTGACTTTCTCTGCTTGACTTACGTCACTCAGCATCGTCCCCTCCAGCCCCGTCTGTGTCGGTGCAAACGCTGGGTGTCCGTCCTTTCTGACGGCCGCGCGCTACTCCGTTGTACATATGGTTTATTCGTCATTGTCAAAACTTGGAAGCAACGAGACTCTTTCAGGAGGTGGATGAACAAACCGTGCTCCATCCAGACGATCGGACATTATTCGGGGTGAAAAGAGGGCGAGTCAAGAGCCGTGAAGAGACGCGGAGGAACCTTCCATGCACATTCCCAAGTGAAAGACGTCATGCTGTGGGAGTCCAGCTCATACCCCGGAAAGGGCTGGACCACGGAGACCGAAACATTCAGGGTCCCCCAAGGTCGGGGGAGGGCGGGGAGGACAGGAGAGCTTTGAGGACCCGCAGGGCAGCATCACTGTAATGGACGCAGGTCCCGAAGCAGCTATTAAAACCCACAGAACAACACCGAGACCGACCCTCACGTTGGCCACGGACGTTTGTCAGTGATCACGTGTCACCATCGGCTCACAAGGGTAACAAATGTCCCACAGCCACGAAACACACGCCCCCTGGGGGATTGTGGGCCGGCGCGAGGACTCCCTACTTTCTACTTGATGTTTCTGCAAACCCAAAGCTACTCTAAAAATAAAGCCTATTTAAAAAGTAGGAAAACTTGTTCCTATTTAAAAAGCAAAAATCGAAGGTTAAGATTCAG
This sequence comes from Enhydra lutris kenyoni, assembly GCF_002288905.1. Lineage (NCBI taxonomy): Eukaryota > Metazoa > Chordata > Mammalia > Carnivora > Mustelidae > Enhydra > Enhydra lutris. The sequence goes on from NW_019154121.1 coordinate 31,566,434, forward strand.
TTGTTCCTGTCTGAGGTTCAGAAGCCTCTGGGTAGATGCTCGGAGGCCCGGTGAGCTTCAGGGAAGGGGACCCTCCGGCACAAAGATTACTATTACGGAGGAACGGTCAGTGGGAGTTAGAAGAGTGATGATTGTTTCCCCACGCAGCTGACTGGTGTTCTGGGTTTTGGTTTTTAAAAACCAGGAGACAAGGCAGAGGAGGAGTGAGCCGCGGAAGGGCACGGCTCGGGCTTCTCTCTCTGCTGCCCCACGGGGCCCACACCTCGACCCCGAGGCCCAGCAAGGAGGAAAGCGGAGGTCTGCCCGCAGGTATGCGCTCCGAGAGCCCAGCGGGGGGTCGGACTCCGACCCCGCGGCACGGGGCTACCCGGGAAGTAGAGACGGGACCCCCGCACGGAGGCCTGGGTCCCCAAGCAGCGGTCTAGGCAAGGTTGCTGAGGACAAAGCCGCAAGCGCGTTTGCTCTGACCACTGTCCAGCGCACGCTTTCTCTGCGGGGGGAGTGGGAGCCGCGTTTGTGCTGAGGTTACGTTCTTCCCCTTCCACACGAGGCGAGGGTCTCCGCAGCTCATCAGGAGGGGCCGCGTCACGTCCTTGGCAGTGCGCTGAAGTCACACGAGTTGGGAAAACGTCTTCAGGGCGTCAGGACTGCTTCACGGAGTCACAGACAACACGGCTAAGCCCCACGGTCGTCCGCTTACAAACCTGTTCACCAATCCAGAGCAAAAGGCACGTGTGCTTCCGAACGAAGTCAGCATCCCAAGCCTGCTCTGGGAGCAGCCATCCCCGTGGGTGCCTCCCCCCGCAGCTAACGAGCCCCTCCCTTCCAATAAAGACCCCAGAGACCGTTTACTTAGGCGAACGCATTTATTAGTGACCAGGGTCTAACGTGAAATTTAGCCTAAACTGTGTGTGTGTTTCCATGCAGGTCTATAAATACACCATTCTGGGCTTTTCGTGTGACCCTAACGCTGTCAGGCGCCCAGCAGTAGAGCAGCTCCCCCGGGGACGGCATCTCACGCAGAGGAGCCCCACCAGGTGAGTCCTGGGAATCCACTTGCAAGCCGGCGCAGGTGCGGCGGGAGGCGCCGGCCACTAGTCCCGCTGCTGCCCAGACCGGGTGTATCTGGGCAGGACAAGGTTGCATTTCAGGGACAAGGTTGCATTTCAGGGACCCTCCGAACCTGGGGCTGGACCTCCCCGGGCCACAGGACATCCACGCAGAGCCAAGATCCTTCACGACAGGTGGAGTGTGGGACACTTGAGCACACTTGGTGGGAAAAAAGGCAGAGAACATTATCCACATCCTTCCGCCTGTGCCAGCTGGTCCAAAACGGGCCAGAAACTGCCCTCTGAAGGTCTTGCCCATTTTGGAGGCAAAGTCAATGAGCATCAAACTTCCGAGGTCTCACAGCCCATCCTTCACCCAGCAGATGAGCAGCCAGGAACACGGAGCGGCGACTCCTGCCAACGGGCCCGACAGATCTGCTGACCCAAACACACCAGCGAGAGGGGATTCCAAGGGCTACCGTGAACCCTCCCCCTTTCGGAACACCGTCCGAACACGGCTTTCAGCTCCGGGAGCTCCTGAGCAGCCCCTCCCCCGACCTGCTATGGCGGATGGCCGGCGAGTCTGGGGACCCCATCACAAAGGTTGCACTGGAAGGGGAGGGACCTCGGGAGGGTCCAACGGTGACCACGGTCTTGAGCGTTTCCCGCCTCCGGGGGTGGGGGTTACAGGGCCTCACACAGGACCCCCCACTGCAGGACGAGGAGAGAGCAGGGGTGTTTGGGAGGATCCCGGGGGCTTCCTGTGGGGGCTCTCCCTGGAGGGTGGACTCCAGTCCTGACCCTGCATTTCCTTGGTAGTTAGAAGGAGCAGTTCTGGGCTGAAGCATCAGGAGTAATCCTGGCTCTGGCAGGGGCAGCTCCTCCTCCTGGACATGACCCGACTCCTGGAACCCGCACATCCCAGGATGCCCGCAGAGGCCCCAGGCTTGGGCTCGGAGCAGAGCTGGACCCCAGGCAGCTGCCTGCTTACCGGCATGGAGGCTTCCAACCCGGAGCTCACAGAGAAGATGACGCCCGGGCCTATTCCGGGGATGCTGGGCAGGAGGCCGTCTGCCCCAGCGGGCTCAAGGCCTGTCCTGCCGAGCAGGAACTCGCCACTCCACGGCTCACCGTCCAGCTCGCCCACTCTGCGTGATCAGCATATATCATTCCATTTTTAGGCGGCAAAGCCTTGCAGCCAGAGTCCCAAAAGGCAGATGCGAGAGTTAACATAGAGCGAAGGCAGTTGTGGTGAGCCCCTCGCCGCAGTAGCTTAAATCTCCTCCAGAGCCCAGAATCCTGCAGAGCCCGCGTGCCCACATGCGCTGTGCCCACACTGTCGGAGCAGCCCACCACGGGTCCCGGCCAGCCGGGCTCCACGCTCTCCCGCGGCCGATCTGCCCCAGGTCCCTGCTGCTGGAGGAGGCAAGCAGAAACCAGGAGGTGCCTTGTGTCCGGGAGGGGCGCTTCTCCAACTGTCAAGGGCACAGGAACCGCCTGGGACCTTGTGAAAATGCAGATTCTGACCCCTGGGGCGGGGCGCTGAGGTCCTGCGTTTCTGGCACCTTCCCCAGGGGGGAAGCCAGCGCTTCTGGTCAGCACCAGAGAGCTGTCGGAGAGGAGCCGGCAGCTGCTGGCCCGGCCTGGAACAGCTGGGAAAACACAGGACGATACTGAGGAAAGGGAAGGGGGAGGAGCAGGCACTGGCAGCGTTCTGACCAGGGATGTCCACAGAGCTCTTGCTCGGCATGGTTCCACAGCCTCTTCTCCCAGAGCGAGAGCCCCACTGCCCTGCAAACTGTTTTGGGGTTTTGTCCTGATCTCCGGGATGCGCACTGTCCCTGGGTGCACTGGTACGGATGCCTTCGAGCTCGCGAGGACGTGCTGGCACCGACGAATGGGTCTGATTTACATAATCTGTGCGTCTGTGTACTTACGGTCCCTCAGCCAGCCGAGGAGGAGAAACCCACCTTGATCACGTGCGCCAGTGACCGCAGAAGAGCTTTAGATCCATGGCCTCACACGGAACCACGGGAGACAGTGACGCCTCAATACAAACACTGAGAGCAGGATGGGGCTTGAGAAATCACCCGATTCGATCCCCCTTCCCCTATTACGGGCCTGGCCCCAGTCACGGGGTCTCTGAGTAGCCGCCTTGGGGCAGGTATGCTGGGGTCATGTGCCCTCAACACCAATGAACACCCGCACCTGATTTCAAGGGCTCTTCGCCCGCTTCTCACCCCTGGAAAGGATGTTCTCTGCCGGCGGCCCTGGAGCTCGTGTGCCCTGTCTGCCCGTGGGTGGGTGACAGCTGTCTGCACTGGTGTCTGGAACTCTGGTTCCGGGAGTCCCAGCACCACAGTGCTTCTGACGTGGAGCCCCAGAGGCAGAAGACAAGTGGCACCAACGGTCCGAGAGCAGAGGCCTGGGCGCACATGCTGGGAGGGAAGTGGCAGCCTGACTTGGATGGTCTCAGACTGCTCTCTCGGTGGTCATCCGGCTCGGGGTTCGCTGGGCTTCCTCTTTCCCACCGGGGGCAGGCTGCCTATTGGTTCTTCTCTGTCTGGTCCCCGAGATCCCGTGACATGCACGTGAGTCCGCTCGACTCTCCTCGGCTCACTTAGGCTCTATTTCCCGGTATTTTCCTTGGATCCTCAGGCCGGCGGTGTCAGTCTGACGCCCAGTGAGCCAATCCTTTCCTTGGCCGTCAAGTCCAAGCCACGAACTTTCCACCTGACACGTGCGTTTCTTTCCTGAGCCCTTGCTGTGGTCTTCTGTGTGTCTGGTTTTCTGCTCAGGTCGCTGTGTGCCCAATCACGTGATTGCATTTTCCTCCGACGTTCTCAGGCGTACTCACGGTAGTCGTGTTAAACGACCAGGGTCTGTGTCTAATGACCACTTCCTTTTCTTTCTCTTTTTTTGCAATCTGGATCACATTTTCCCGCTTCTTCACACATTTCGGGTTTTTCTGTTCATTTGTTTTTTGCAGGGTGGACACTTTGATTGGAACATTATAGGAATGTAGTTACGTATTACTAATTACTTTCTAAATCAGGATCAACTGGGAGTTATTAGGGTCTATATCTATTAGTACCTATTTTTCTTCCATTAGAGCTGCTCAGTTATCCTTACAATGTGCGCCGACACGGCCGTGACGTGGGGTTTGTAACCCACAAGCGAGCCTGTTCCTAAAGTAAGTGCCAACGAACAACAAGACAAAGTGAATGGGGACGTAATCCCCAGCGCCAAAGCCCCCACATCTTCTCCCACAGAGAAGCTTCTCATCACCGCGGGGCCTTACCACAGCCCCGACTACCCTCCTGTGTGCAGGTCCACGGGCAGAGGAAAGCTCTTCTGCCTCAGGTCACTTAAAAACATGCTTAGAGTCCCTGGGCTTAGCTCCTCTTGTTGAGGACCCAGCACGCGAGACTGTGTACTCTGTGGTTATCACCGCCGTCCACGCAACTTCCCGAACTGGAACCTGTTGGCCACATGCTGTCCCAGCTCCGCACACCCAGTCATCGGCAGAGACTCCTGAGGGCCCCTCCAGCAGCTCCCTGGTCACCCATCTGCCTCTCCTCCCACGTGGACGCCGGAGGCCGGGGTGGGGGGGGGAAGCAGTGTCTACAACGCAAAGCCGGTCACGTGAAGCCCTGTGTACAAGTCCTCAGAGACCCTGCACATACCCCCCCGACACACCCCGCCTCACCCTGTAGGGGCGCCGCCCTGCCCTGCCTCGTGGCTCTCCTCACATGCCCCATGCTCCTGTTCCCTCTGGGGTCTCTCCACCCACCTCTGCCTCTTGCGTGGTCCTCCCACCTCCCTCACCCGCGCCAACCTCGCTTGCTGGGTTGTCATTCTTCAGTGTCACTCTTCAGAACTCACCCAGGCACCTTGCAGGAGAACATCCTGGGACTTTTGTGACCTCAGGGCAGAGCCTGGTTCTGGGAAGGCCATTGTGCAGGCCCCTTAACAGAAGTGACATTGTGAACTTGGGCCAGTCACGAGCCAGTGAGTGGAGCCCAAGAAGATTGTGGAGGGTGACACAGGGTCTCCTGTCTCCTGGGCACTAGGGGACCCAAGGGTGTCGATGAAGAAAGGAAAAGGTGAGAGAAGACACTGGTCTTTGATTTCTGGAGCGGATCGCCTGTGCTCTCCCTCTGTCTGCATTGCCTAGTCCAGAGCCTGACGAACAGCATTTGATGAGACAATAAGGCCACCGGCCCCTAGGGGCTACAGCCTCCGAGTGCGATGCTCTAGGACGACTCCAGTAACCGAGGCCTCCGTCTGTCACCCTTGGCAGAAAATGCTTAAAAAGCCAGAGAGGAGCTGGACTCGTCAGTCCAAAGGGTTCGTTCCTGGAAGACAGTGAGATACGGCCTTTGGGGTTTCGGGGTAGGTCCCGGCTTGAAAAAGACCGGCCACCCGTTAGCTCTCGGGGCCGGAGATGAGGGGCTGCGGTCTCGAGGGACAAGTCTCACGCATCGGCCACTCTTCTTTGCCCTGTTCTACAACCTGACGATGGGAGCCCAGCGGCACCATTTACAGCCACTGGGACTGGGGGCTTCCCACCTCTGTGACGCGCACTGTCTCTCGGACTGGCGCGCTTTACTTTCCTCTAGCACCGTCGAGCTAGAATTTGGAGACAGTGTGACATATGGAATCTTCCAGATCTGAAGCAAAATGCACGGTGGGGCTGTTCTGATGTGTTTTCATTCATAACGCGACCCCAGCCGCTCAAAGACAAGAGCCACAGCCTGTGAGGAAGAGTGCCGTGGATGGAGCCGGCGGCCGTGGGGCGTGGGGCGGGCCCATCACGGGAGGATGCTGAGCGCGTGGCCGACTGCGCCTTGTGAAAGCCTCCTTTGCTTTGAAGAGCTGGCGGTCTCAGGAAAGCCGGAGCACCCCCCGGACTGAGGTCCCCACGTTAACTAGAGTGAACACGCAGGGAAACGCAGGGGCTGAACTGGGAGCCAGGTTGAGGAGAAGGACGTGTGTGCATTGCCGAGCGGACGGCGTCAGCCGGGCCATTCCCAGGGACACTCAGTCCTGCCTGGGGACGGTGGCCCCAAGTCTTGACATGACTGCTCAGCCGCGTCAACACAGGAGGGGGCGGGGTGGAGGTAGACACAAGCCATCATAGGAGTGGACCATCAGGCAGACCATCCTCAGGGCAGACCACCTCCCGCACCCTACCACGTGCTGGGCACGGAGCTCCCATGTTACTCCCTCCCTTTCAGATGGTGCATGGAACCCTGGGGAGTACTTCTGTCTTCTCAGCGCCACACGACCACACGCAAAGGCAGGATCTGAACCCAGGCCTGTCTCGCACCGAATACCACCATTTTCCATTTAGACCTATCAATACATTAAAGATGAAATGTGCAAGTTGTGTCAAATTGATGGAAATACGGGTAACTCTCTTTCCAGAAGTTCTGTTTACTATCAAAGAGACATATCTCTCTGACATGCCAAACGTGGTAATTTTTCCATTAAAAGAACAACCTTTTGGGGGCTCAGCACTTAAGCAGAATGATTTCATTTCCAGTCATGAAACAGAGAGTTTTTACCTCTGTGGCTGTGGCCCACAGTGAGGAACTGCCCTGTCAGGGTGGTTGCGGGCACCAGGGCAGCTTGAGCCCAGCAGGAGCCTTCCAGAGCTGCAATGTTCACTACCGCGGCCTCGCGAACTCATGTTAAACAAACTACAGTCAAATAGAGTAAAAAATGTAGCTCTTCAGTCACATCACCAACATCACAAGTGGCCAGTAGTTGCCATATTCGACAGCAAACATCTATCACATTCCCATTATCACGGAAAGTTCTAGGCCAGAGCTGCCTCAGGCACTTGGCACTAGTCTAAGTGTTGTGCATCTGTTGGGTGGAGCTCACCAAGGGTTAGAATCTCTGTGGGCAGAGCCGCATCTACAGGGAAAGGAGGGTCATGAACCCAGCGTACCGAAACCCATAATCACAGAATGGCAGAAGCAAGGCCCAGAGACCCTGCATGGAACGTCCGGTGTCCAGTACAGCTCACTGGTAGGAAGGGACACAGAATTCGACCTCTTGCATCCTTAGTCTCGCATTCTTCCAGGGATAGCCTGCAATTTATTTCTATATTTTTGTACAAAAAAAAAGTCTGTACACCTCAACCTCTAATTACGGCAATTACCCAAAAAGAAAGACAAGTGTGGGCAAAGATGTGGAAACACTAAAACCCTTGTGCACCGCTGGTCGGGACGTAAACGATGTGGTCACTGAGAAAAACAGTCGGAAGCTCCTTAACAAATTAAAAATAGAATTATCCTAGGACGGCAATTCCACTTCTGGGTATTTGTCCAGAAGAACTGAAATCAGGGTCTGGGAGGAATGTCCACTCCCATGTTCATTGCAGAGCCAAGAGGTGGAGACGAACAGTGTGTCTGCCAGTGTGCCTGTCAATGAACACACAGGGAAAACACCACGTGTGCCAACACACGTGTCCTACACATGCACATACACACGTCCTACACATGCACCTACACACACGCCTACACGCATGTCCTACACGTGCACCTACATGCGTGTCCCACACACGCATGCCCTACACGCGTGTCCTACACACGCACATACACATGTCCTACACACATGCCCACACACATGCTCTACATCCATGTCCTACACATGCACCTACACACATGTCCTACATGCATGTCCTACATGTGTGTCCTACACATGCGCTTATACACACGTCCTATATCCATGTTCTACATGTGCACCTAAACACGTGCACCCACACACGTCCTACACACGCACCTACACACGTCCTACATCCATGTCCTACATGTGCACCTAAACACGTGCACCTACACATGTCCTACATTTGCGCCAACACATGTCCTACGTGTGTGCCTATACACGTCCTAAATGTGTGCCAACATGCATGTCCTACACACGTCCTACATGCATGTCCTATAGACATGCTTATACGCATGTGCTGTGTGTCCTACATGTGTATCCTAAATGTGTGCCTACATGCATGCCCTATACGTGTGCCCATACACATGTCCTACATGTACCTACATGCATGTCCTACACATGTGCCTACCCACAGGTTTACATGCATGGCCTACACATATGTCCTACATGTGGCCTACACCCATGTCCCACATGCATGTCCCCCACACGTGTCCTACACATGTCCTGTACTCGCACCTATGCCCATGTCCTACATGCAGCGGGACAGGAAGGAAATGCTGCCCGGGCATGACACTGATCAAGCCTGAGGACACTGCGGAAGGGAAGCCAGTCAGGCCCAGAAGGACAACTGCTCCGTGAGTCCACGGGAGTGAGTCACCACAGTCGTCAGACTCCTAGAAGCAGGCAGTGGGGTGGTGGGTCACTGACCAGCAGACACAAATTCTCAGTCGCGCAAGATGGGAAGTCGCAGACACTGCCGAGCGCCCGGGGGCTGCTGTGCTCAGTGCCGTCCTGTCACTCACACGCCTGTTAAGAGGGTTGTGCTCCTGCCACAGTGAAGCAGACCGTAACCGGCCGACCCTGCCTTCGACGGGGGGTGTCTGGGCAGGTGCGCCTCGCTCGGGCGGGGCAGGTGGCCACGTGCCATCTATTGGTGACATGTGGCTTTGGTCCAGTGGGCCAGTGGCACACGGACGCTGAGTAAGTATTTGCTGCATGAACGCACGAACCAGGCGCAGGAGGTCTCACTGCACGGACAACAGAGCCACGAACCCCGCAGGTTCCAGGCGCCGACCCCAGGGCCGCGTCCCTCACGTATTTTCTGTGGGCACTGCTCGCGGACCTTCTGTCCGGCTTGCTCGTTCCCCGTAGTGACGCCCAGAGCTTGAGGACTCCGCCACAGCCTCCTCTTCAAAGCCCAGCGGCAGATTTTTTTTCTTTCCCTTCTTTGTTTTACATTAAATTTAGAAGGTCTGTGTCTGTTACTTTCAGAGAAAACCCTCGTGCTGTTGAGAAGCCGGGTCATGTTCAGCAGATTATCAAACATTAAAATACCTGGTTTTAACAACTAAGGAAGGCCAGAGACTCTCAGTGTTACTGTGACACTGAGAGCATCGGTCCCTGGACTCAGTCCGCAGTGGGGCTGCTGGAGTGCCTGCGGGCCTCCAGAGAGCAGGCCGGCCATGACCGCTGCTCCCAAGGCACCCAGAGGGTGCTAGAAGGAATTCTGCTAGAAGGAATCTCCGTGGTGGGCTTCTGACGTGAGGTGTGAGTGCACGTCGGGCGCGTGTGCGGATGTGTGTGCATGTATGTGCGTACATGAGCGTGTAGAGATGTGTATACACAGACGCATGCATTGTGCGCGCATATAAACCCGTGTGTGTCCATGTTTCTGCACGTACGTCCATACGTGTGTATCTATACAGGCACGTGGGCGTGCACGCGTGTGTGTACACATATAGCTGTGTAGGCTCACGCGTATGCATGTGTGTATGTGTGCACACAAGTCTGCATGCACGCGTACGTGTGTGTGCACAGCTCTCGGCATCAGGGTCAGGGCCAGCCCTGTCTTGGCTTACCCACTGGAGGCGAACCACCCAAACCGGTCTGTCTTCCGGAGAGTGGCTGGTAGCCCCTGGCTGGGGGTTGGTGAGTTCTCTGCCTTCCTGACGACCTTCCTCGAATCCGCTGCAAACAAGGTCATTTTCCTGAGCCTGGTGGAGGCCTCTGGGAGGGCAACGTTGGCAGGAGTTGGCTTAAAAAAACGGACCAGGTGGGAACTGAATTTTTGAAATCCAAAATGGCTTAAAATCCTTAAAACCTCCCCTCTTATCGCAAACCCCACTGTGAGCTGTTGTCTCCTTTCCAAGGACAGTGGCCAGGCTTACCAGTCCCGGCCTGTCCCCATTCCCCACCAGAACTGGCGAGGGCCCGGAACATTTCTAGTCGCCGTACTGAGGCCGCGGCAGGAGGGCTCGGCCTGCTGCTCGCACCGTCCAAACCCAAAGCCACACCTGAGGACACTCATCACGGCTGCATCTTGACTGGGGAGCCCCAAAGACAGATGAGAGCTGTGAAGGGACTGCAGACACTGCTGGGTTCGAGGGTGGTGGGCTCCCCGAAGTCGGGCCAGCCACCAGCCACCGTGGGCCGTTCCCTCTTGGCACCCACCCTGGTCATCCGTGGGGTCTTTCGGTCCCGGCGCCATGTCCAGGCCTCGAGGGCACAGGTACGGCTAGATCTCACCCAAGGTGGCGTCCCCAGCTCTCAGACGGACACAGTCCGTGACAGTTGCTGCCGTCCCCTGCAGACAGGAGCGGAAGGCCTAGCTGCCCAGCGAGGGCCACCGCCCGCTTCCTCCAGTCTAACCCGGTTCTGACCCAGCTGTTGGGAGCCGGCGCCGGCAGGACGCTGGGCTTGTACCGCGCGCCCCTGGGTGTCAGGCCAGCGTCCAGGTTCCCGGAGTCCAGATGCTACAGCTTCACCCGGCTTCGGAGGAACCCTGCCCTGTTCTCACAGATGGCACTGGAGCTCCCTCGGTGTGGGGTTAAGGGCCACACGAGACCATTTCAAACAGCCGTTCAGGACATAGGGTCCAATGGTCTTCACCACATTTGGGTGAGATCCAAGTGCATGCTGGCTTCTGGGTCACCCGCCAGTGGCTGAGGAACACAGCGTCCTAAGAAATGGTGTGGAACTACAGGCAAGCCCACAGCTCTGGCCGGAGCGCCGGCTCCAGGGCTCGGGGACTCAGAACCCCGCGGCACGTGCTCCGACAGAGTAAGGCTCCGCTGTCCCCCCATCATGAGGTAACTCAGGAATGCCCCTGCTGTGGACTGTGCGATCGCTAGGAAGCATGCAGCAGTTACGACGCTGACGAGGGGACCCCACTCTCTCAGGGGTCCTTGCAGGCCCAGTGGACACAGAACCACCGCGAGAGAAGTCAGTTGTGACAGAGATCCTATAGGGCCACACAACGACATGCAGTGGCCTCTTCCAGACACAGCGCTCTCCCTGTCGGCCAGCCAACCGTCACTCCCAAGGGCCCCAGCTCCGCTGTCTGGGGGGCTCTGGAAGGCAAGACCAAGGCCATGTGGGGCCTCAGCGGCCGCCGCACCACCCAGCTATGAGCCCCGGCTTCGCCCACGGCTGGCCACAGGCTGGCTGGTCAGCCGCGCGGCGTGTGTCCTGAGACGCGGCCCGTCAGGGCAGTATCTCCGGGGAACTGCCCGTCTGGGCTGGACTGGGACAGGGGACTGGGGACCGCAAATCCTGCAGCACCCACGAATGGAGACAATGAGCGACACGGCACCATGTCCACGAGGACCCTGCATGCCCACGAGAGGCCGCGGCGGTTTCCCAGCCCCTGACCCCAGCAGCTACAAGGTCACCAGAGTGTCCCCCCAGGCAGCTCAGCTCAGCATCTCAACCCCAAACTCACTGTCCCCCCAAGCTGCGCTGCCCGTCCTGATAGGGGACCCGTCACCCCAGCCTCAGAAAGAAGGGGGAGAATGAGCCGCTGTCCCCCATCTCCAGTGGCCGGGTGTTCCCTGGGCTTCCTCTCGGACACCCAGGACCCTGCACTCCCTCTCTTTGCACTGGAGTCACGGGGTCACTGCAACCCTAACGTGGCCCTCAGTGTCCACCCTGCACCCCCAAAGTCAGAGCCGCCTGCGGAGGCCACCAGCGTCTCTGTCCCCTGCGCATGTGGCCCACAAGGTTTGCCATGCGCCAGGCCAGCGGTGGGCAGTGGGACCCCCGAGGGGGCATGCTCGCGCTCTGTGGCCTCACAACCCCCCCCAACACTCTTGAAAGAGTTGCGGAGCCAAAGAACTTTTGTTTCTAGAAAACATTTGTGTCACAAGTTGAAGAGAAACAGAAAACATCTGAGTCTCCTAAGGCGGCTGGTGTCGCGTCTCCTCATCGGTCATCGGAGAACTAGACACTCCAGGCTTCCTTCCCCAGCACGCCACCCCCCGAGAGGCCCCTCGATGCAGCCTCGTCTGCTCTCGCACCCATGATTCGGGGGTGGTGACAGTGCGGCTGTCTCCCAGACGTCCCCCTGGACCCCATTGTCCCTGAGACCAGCAGCAGCACCTGGATACTGGGGCCCTGAGCCCCCAGGCACCGTCGGCTGAGGGACCGAGCTCATGACTGGCAGCGGGTGGTGGTGTCTCGCTGTCCGTCAGCATCGGGAGGTCGTCCACTGGCGTGGAGGGGTCCCCATTAGTGGACCCCGGGTCTGGGGGGCTGTGCGGACGGCCCCGTTGGCAGCACAGCTTCCTGGCTGTTACACCCACTTTGCACACTCACACTCAGGTGAGAACCATAGGCCGCGGCTGGAGGGGCTGTGCGGGGGCTCTGGAGGAGGCGGCGCCATCGGGCAGGCCCCGCAGGGAAGGGGGAAGCTCTGCCAGGATTTCATGCTAAGCTCAAACCAGCAGAGCGCGTCACAGGGAACAGTGATGAGAAAGGACAAAAAGCCTCTTTTGCTCCCCGAGGGTCCAGCCGGTTCTGCCCGCGTGTCCAGTGAGCACCGAGGCCCAGTGAGCTCTCCCTGCTGCATCTCTGGGCCCCAGAGCCTCTGTGAGCCGCGGCAGCCAGGCCCACGCTCAGGACCCTAGATGGGTGGTGGGCGTGACGGTGGGAGGCAGCCTCAGAGGCCATCGGCACCCACGGAGCAGCACAGGACACAGGCAGAGCCTCGCCGCATTCCAGAAGGTTCTGCGTCCCCGTTTCAGGTGTGCGTCCCAGCTTGACCGCCAGCCCGGGCCGGGACGGCAGATGTGCCGGGAGTGAGATTCCCAGTCGGCCTCCTCCGGCTGCCACAGACCGGGAGCTCCCCACGCCCCACCCTGGCCTCTGGCCTTGGGCTGGCCGAGAGCTGGGGTGCTGGTCTCCGTGGGGACAGAAACAACTGCAGGCGCCCTGGCTTCCCCCGTCACTCATGTTCTAGGATCCTCGCTGCCCCAACATCTGGGCTCAGCTGGAGCTCTCCCGGCTCCACAACCATCCTTCTGCTCTCAGAGGCTCCTGTCAAGAAGAAGAATCACTGAGACGCCGACTCCTGTCAAATCAGCGGAGCCGCGGCCACCGGGGGAGCAACCAGCCGGAACTGGCTTCCCGGAGCCTCCACCAGCAGCTCCCACCGCGGGGGCCAGGGCGGGGCTGGTGAAGAGCAGTGTCCGTCCGCAGGAGCGGAAGCAGGCGGGGAGAGGGGGCGGCAGACTCCCCGCTGCGGAGCACCCCGCTCTGGGCAGCCCCGTGCCCAGGTCCTGAGCCGCGCTGTCCGTGGGCACCGGTGACCAGGGCGAAGCGCGCGGTCTGCTTGTAGGCGGCTGCCGTGCCCCTTCCCACCCGCCGCGCCCGCTCTACGCTCTGCTCCCTGCTCCCCACTCCCCGGTCGCTGGGCCTGGGACACAGGGCAGGCCACGGAGCCCCCAGGGCGGAGGGAAAACCTTCCTTCCCAGTGAGAGGACAGAAGATAGCAGGAAAGGCAGGGAAGTCAGCCACTTCTCAGAGTCACACGGTGAAGGGGCAGCTACGCCCAACCTCCAAAACTCACTTGGGGGATGTGGAAAAATCAACTTTTCTGCTCTCGTAAAGTAACCAAAGCGGTCAGCTGAAGTCTCTCCAGCTGGCTTGGGCCTCATGGGACATTTTACAGCTCGTTCTCCCAGGAAGACACTCAGGAAAAAAAAAAAACAAGTAAGATCCAGCGAGTCCTTAGGGAAAAAGAGTTCTTCTATCAGCAGGGAAAATACTGCTTATGTGCGGTGTGAAGCCACAAAGACTAAGAACACTTCAAGTTATGTTTCCACACCATTTCACACATGCCTATTTTTGTCCCAAGGCAAGGATTCTGACATATCTGTATACAAATGAGACACTTCTAATCATTAACACATAAGCCAGATGCCAAAGCCCACAGACAGCAACCAAGGGTTTGCAATCTTGAGAATCAGGCACAGGCCCCCTGATGCAGCTGCCCCAGGCCATTTGCATGGGGGCCTCCTGGCCTGAGGGCTGCTGGGGAAAGATGACCTCGTAAGCCACGTGCATGGGGATGTCACCAATAGAGGATTCAACACAGAGGAACGGAGACAGACGCTGCTTTAGTTGGAGTCCCACACGAAATGAGGATATGGCCACAAGGGTTTGTTCCTGGGAACACCCTGGCTGGGGCTGGGGGCCATGAGGCCAGGAAGCGATGCTGATGAGGGTACTTGAGTGAGCACCCGGCAGGCAATGAGGCCATCCTGATGCACACCCGTGGGGCTGCAGAACCTGCCTCAGACCGTCCTGCATTCTCGAGGGCCGCTGTGAGGAAGCTAACGCCTGAGTAGCCCTGGCCACCCTTGCACACAGGCCAGATGTCCTCACTGGGCCAGAGAGAAGCCAGGACCTGCCCAGGAGAGCTGCGGGTGGGCCAGGCGGGCTGGGGGTGTGGGCAGGGCTGAGGGGTCTGTTAGGGAGCTCTTCCCAGGTGGGCTGAAAGGCTCCATCAACTCAACAGCACCTCAGACATGGTGGAACGGGTGGCTCCAAGGACCTGTTCCCCCAGTGAAGTCACAATTTAAGTGACAACAATGGACAGAATCAACTCTTCAGAATACTGGGGTCTCGTGGAAAAAGCATACAGCGACCAAGGGAATGGTCCAAGAAGGAAGCGAGCGTCACATTTCAGTAGAAAGTGTTGCCGCATTTTGCTTCCCACCCATCATCCCCCTCCCCCTCCACAGCTCAGCAGTGGCCCTGAGGACAGTTGTGTGCACTCGTTGGTGCTGGGGGTGACACTCACAGGTTCTCAAGGAAAGTGGTTGTGTGTTTGCCATGTCAGGTGCTTTCCTGAGGGGCCAGTGCAGACAGTGAGCTTTGTTTTGCATCCTTTGGGTGGGACTGGCTTTCTGGGAGGCGTCTGTTGAAAGCACTGCTCTACCTGGAGCCAGAGACGGTGGAAGACCCAGCATCAGAGAGGCCCAGAAGCTGGGGAAGGAGGAGGCTGAGAGGAGGAGTTGGGGAAGATAACGGTTCTGAAGGGCTGCTTCACACCCCAGGGAATTTGAAGTGTGACACACACAGCCAGGTCCCATATGCCCTCAGTAAAGACCTGGGAGGACCCTAGGCTTGCACCTCAGGCCAACCTTTGGGCTCTGAACAATAGGAAGTGAGGGTGAGGGCTGGTGCTGAAGGAGTGAGGAGCCCAGAGCCAATCAGCAGAGGCTGGGAGAGTTCTTGCCCCCTCCTGGCTCCAAGCACTTAGGGAAACCTCTTACGGGTTACCGGCTGACCACAGAGAGGATGGCCAATAATGCCTCAGATCTGATGACAGATATACACATGCATATCCAAAGAGCTCAACTACGTCACACAGGATAAATTCAAAGAGATCCACGCTGAATCATTATAACCAAACTGTCAGAAGCCAAAGACTAAAGACTCCTGGAGGCAGTAGGAGACAAGTGGCTTGTCACCTACAGGGGCCCAATCAGATCAACGGCCACTTCCTCACCAGAAGCCGCGTGGCCAGAAGTGGTGGGAGGGCATACCTCATGCGCTGGAACAAAGAACCTCACCCAAGAATTCTGTTTGGCAAAACCAGCCTCCAAAAATGAGGGTAAAGTTAAGACACTCCAGGATAAACAAAAATGGAAAGGGCTGGTCGCTAGCAGACTTGCTCTACAGGACAAACTCCAGGGAGTCACGGTGACTGAAGCAAAATCATGTAGTCTACAGCTCGGCCGAGGACAGAAGCACAGAGCTCCAGGGAGCATGGTGGCCGAGGGGCAGGGAGAGTGGTGGAACGTGTGTTTGGTTCGGGCACCACGGTATGAAAGACAAATGGAGGGCACAACAACTATGAACCCAAGTTAGGGTGGGCAACTGGGGGGTCTGGGTGGCTGGGTCAGATGTCTGACTCTCAGTGTGGGCTCAAGCTGTGATCTCAGGGTCATGGGATCAAGGCCCACATTGGGCTCCCTGCTCAGTGCAGAGCGTGCTGGAGATTCTTCCTCTCCCTCCCCCTCACCCTGCACTCTTGCACACTCTCTCTCAAATAAATAAATAAGTTTTTTTTTTAAAAAAAAAGGGCACAGAGCTTAGAAAGAGGTGATGCATGACAATAACAACATAAGTTGGGGACAGAGCTGTGTAGGATCACAAGTTCTACAGGCACTGAAGCTACACTGGTATTAATTCCAACTATGTCATTATAATCATGGGTTGCTAATCCGAAGTCCTGTGGTATCCACTACGAAGATAACTTTAGCAAGTACAGAGAGGGGAATGATGAGCGGACGGAGGACAGGTGTGACACAGACAGACTCCAGTGTCATGGAGGAAGTGGCTCTCCTCGCCTGAAATTTGGAAAGAGATTCAGCTCACCAATTGGCAGAAGATGTTTTAAGTACAATCTAACTGCACGTTGCTGCTAAGACCCACTTTTTAAATTTTTAACTTAATTTTTAATGAACGTACAGTACAATATTGGTGTCAGGAGTAGAAATCAGTGATTCATCACTTACACACGACACCCAGTGCTCGTCCTAACAGGTGCCCTCCTTGACCCCCATCCCCCATGTAGCCCATCCCCACCCCTCCCCCCAGCAACCCTCAGTGTGTTCTTTGTTGTTAAGAGTCTCTTATGGTGTGTTTCCCTCTCTGTTTTTCCCTTTCCCGCTTCCTCTATGTTCATCTGTTTCCTTTCTTAAAGTCCACATATGAGTGAGATCATATGGTATTTGTCTTTCTCTGACTGACTTCTTTCACTTAATTTAGCACCCTCTCGCTCCAACCATGTTGTGGCAAATGGCAAGATTTCATTTTTGATGACTAAGTAATATTCCACTGTATGTATACACCACATCTTCTTTCTCTGTTCATCAGTCGATGGACATTTGGGCCCTCTCCATAATTTGGCTATTGTTGACAATGCTGCTATAACCAACAGGAAGCATGTATCCCTTTGAATCTATATTTTTATATCCTTTGGATAAATACCCAGTAGTGCGATTGCTGGGTCATAGGGCAGCTCTATTTTCAACTTTTTGAGGAACCTCCATGCTGTTTTCCAGAGTGGCTGCACCAGCTTGCATTCCCACCAACAGTGTAGGAGGGTTCCCCTTTCTCCGCATCCTTGCCAACACCTGTCATTTCCTGACTCGTTAATTTTAGCCATTCCGACTGGTGTGAGGTGGTATCTCACTGTGGTTTCGAGTTGTATTTCCCTGATGCCGAGTGATGTGGGGCACTTTCTCATGTCTGTTGGCCATCTGGGTGTGTCTTTGGAAAAGTCTATTCATGTATTCTGTCATTCCTTAACTGTATTATTTGGTTTTGGGGTGTTGAGTTTGGTAAGTTCTTCACATATTTTGGATATTAGCCCTTTATCAGATGTCATTTGAAAATATCTTCTAACATTCCATAGGTTGCCTTTAGTTTTGTTGACTGTTTCCTTGACTGTGCAGAAGCTTTTTACCTTGTTGAAGTCCCAGTAGTTCATTTTTGCTTTGTTTCCATTGCCTCTGGCAACATATCTAGGAAGAAGGAGCTATGACCGAAGTCAAAGAGGTGGCTGCCTGTGTTTCCCTCTAGGATTTTGATGGATTCTTGTCTCTCATTTAGGTCTTTCATCTATTTTGAGTTTATTTCTGTGTATGGTATAAGAAAGTGGTCCGATATCCTTCTGCAAGTGGCTATCCAATTTTCCCAACACCATTTGTTGAAGAGACTATCTTTTTTGTATTGGATATTCTTTCTTTCTTTGTTGAAGATTAGTTGGCCATAGAATTGAAGGTCCATTTCTGGGTCCTCTATTTTGTTCCACTGATCTATGTGTCTGCTTTTATGCCAGTACCATACTTTTTGATAACTAAAGCTTTGTAATATAGCTTGAAATCCAGAATGATGATGCCTCCAGTTTTTTCTTTTTCAGAATTGCTTTGGCTATTTGGGGTCTTTTGTGGTTCCACACAAATTTTAGGATTGTTTATTCCTGCTCTGTGAAAAATGCTGGTGATATTTTGATAGGGGTTGCTTTACATGTATAGGTCACTTTAGGTCATATAGACATTTTAACAATATTTGTTCTTCCAAACCATGAGCATGTAATGCTTTTCTTTGTGTCCTCTACAATTTCTTTCATAAGCATTCTATAGTTTTCAGAGTACAGATTTTTTACCTCTTTGGTTAGGTTTATTCCCAGGTATCTTATCATTTTTGGTGGAATTGCAAAGGGGCTCAATTCTTAGATCTCTTTTTCTGCAGCTTTGTTGTCAGTGTATAAGACTGCAATAGATTTCTGTATACTGATTTTATATCCTGTGAATTTGCTGAATTCATGTGTCAGTTCCAGCAATTTTTTTGGTGGAGACTTTCAGATTTTCTTTTCTTTTTTTTTTAAATTTAATTTTATTTTTCCAGTGTTCCAAGATTCATTGATTATGTACCACACCCAGTGCTCCATGCAATACATATCCTCCTTAATACCCACCACCGGGCTCACCCATCCCCCCACCAAAACCCTCAGTTTGTTTCTCAGAGTCCACAGTCTCTCATGGTTGTCTCCCCCTCTGATTTCCCTTCACTTTTCCTTTTCTTCTCCTAATGTCCTCCGTGTTATTCCTTAAGCTCCACAAGTAAGTGAAACCATTATGATAGTTGACTCTCTCTGCTTGACTTATTTCACTCAGCATAATCTCCTCCAGTCCCGTCCATGTTGATACAAAAGTTGGGTATTCATCCCTTCTGATGGAGGCATCATACTCCATAGTGTATATGGACCACATCTTCTTTACCCATTTATCTGTTGAAAGACATCTCGGCTCTTTCCACAGTTTGGTGACTGTGGCCATAGCTGCTGTGAACATTGGGGTACAGACAGCCGTTCTGTTCACTGCATCTGTATCTCTGGGGTAAAAATCCGGTAGTGCAATTGCAACAGCAATCAGACAATAAAGGAAACAAAAGGTATCAAACTGGCAAAGAAGAGGTCAAACTCTCTCTCTTTGCAGATGACATGATACTTTATATGGAAAACCCAAGAGATTCCACCCCAAACTACTAGGACTCACACAGCAATTCAGTAAGGTGGCAGGATACAAAATCGATGTACAGAAACCAGTGGCTTTCTTACACACTAACAATGAAAACACAGAAAGGGAAACTAGAGAATCAATTCCATTTACTGTAGCACCAAGAACCATAATACACCTGGGAATAACCCTAACCGAAGAGGTAAAGGATCTGTACTCGAGGAACTACCAAACACTCATGAAAGAAACTGAAGAAGACACAAAAAGATAGAAAAGCATTCCATGCTCATGGATCAGGTTTCCTACATAGATACATAGTACATCATCTTGTCTGCAAACAGTGGAAGTTCAACTTCTTCCTTGCCAATATGGATGCCTTTTATTTCTTGTTTTTGTGTTCTGATTGCTGAGGCGAGGACTTCCAGTATCATGTTCAATAGTAATGATGAGAGTGGACGTCCCCGTCTTGTTCCTGATCTGAGGGGAAAGGCTCTCAGCTTTTTCCAATTGAGGATGATATTAGCTGTGGGTCTTTTGCCTATGACCTTTATGATGTTGAGATATGTTCTCTCTATCTACTTTGTGAAGGATTTTCATCAGGAAAGGATGCTGTATCTTACCAAATGCTTTTTCTGCATCTACTGACAGGATCATATGGTTCTTATGCTTTCCTTTACTAATGTGGTGGGTCACATTGAATGACTTGTAGATGTTGAACCACCGCTGCAGCCGAGGGATAAAACCCACTTGATTGTGGTGAGTAATTCTTTTCACGTACTGTTGAATTTGATTCGTGAGTATTTTACTGAGAATTTTTGCATCCATGTTCATCAGGGATATTGGCCTATAATTCTTTTTAGTGGAGTCTTTGGTTTTGGAGTCAAGGTCATGCTAGATTTGCAGAAGGAGTTTGGAAGTTTTCCTTCCATTTCTATTTTTTTGGAACAGTTTGAGAAGAATAGGTATTAATTTTTCTTTCAATGTCTGGTAGAATTCCCCTGGGAAGTCATCTGGCTCTGGACTTTAGTCTGTTGGGAGATTTTTGATGACTGATTCAATCTCATTGCTGATTATGGGTCTGTTCAAATTTTCTATTTCTTCCTGTTTCAGTTTTGGTAGTTTGTATGTTTCTAGGAATTTGTCCATTTCTCCAGGTTTCCCAGTTTGCTGGCATATATTTTTCATAGTATGAGGATTATAATTGTTTATGTTTCTGGGCTGTTGGTTGTGATCTCTCCTCTCTCTTTAATGATTTAATTTATTTGGGTCCTTTCTCTTTACCTTTTGACATGTCTGCCTAGGGTTTTTATCAATTTTATTAATTCTGTTGAAGACCAGCTCTTAGTTTTAATAATCCACTCTACTCTGTTTGTTTCTAGAGTGTTTATTTCTGCTCCAATCTTTATTATTTCCCTTCTTCTACTGACTTTAGGCTTTATTTGCTGTTCCTTTTCTAGCTCCTTCAGGTGTGAGGTTAGGTTGTGTATTTGAGACTTTTCTTGCTTCTTGAGGTAGGGCTGTCTTGCAACATACCTCCCATCCCCTCTCTGCCTGTTTCCCTGTACCAGCTCACCCATGATGTGTGGTTCTGCCAGTCATGGCATGGAGAGAGAGCCACAATCATGAGAACTTCTGAATGCCCATTTTCATGCTACGTCTAAGGAGTTTGTGAGCCCTGCTGGCTTCTGTTGACTGTGCCATGCTCAGAGCACCAAAGCACAAGGCTAAGCCTCTCAAACCCTCAGCAATGAGTGAAGGAACAGACAGAGCTGGGCAGCCTACCCTCACTCCATTCTCTCTGTGATGTGGGAGATTCTGAATTTCTCCTGCTGTGCTGACCGATCTTTGGTTGTAAATGGACTGTAAAAGATCAAGTATTTGGAAAGCACCCGGAAGGCAGGCAGGCCTTCCTTCTCATAAACACTCGCACTCACGTTCACACAAGGAGGCGCATGGCGGGGGGGGGCTATTGTGCTTATCTGGAAACTGGAAAAATCGTGCACTTTTCCTACAAATTACGTTCATTCAATAAGCCTGTCTTCACTCAGAGTTAGTACACCAGCTTTATTGGAAGCCACAGAGAGGTTGGAAAGAAGAGGATATTCAGAACACTCAGGTTTTCTTCCAAAAATATTGCCTTACAAATATCTAAGATTCATTCACAGACTTTTAAGTCTTAATATTATAATAAAATATAAGAAAATGATAGTGGCCTGGTCACTGTAAAAACAAAGCACCCAAAGAAAATAGAATATTTGACATATTTGATAGGTTTTCTGAACAAGATTTGTTGACCATTTTATTTTCCGGATTTACTGACCACTACCATGTACCGGGGATGGTTCAAGGCTCTGGGGTTTCAGCAGTGAACGAAATAGACAAAATATTTTCTCACGGAGAGAACATTTAGCAAGGAAGGAAGACAGTAAAATAAAAAAAAATTGGTGATGAACATAAAGGAGACTATCAGAGTGGGAAATGGAGTAGGGGAGAGCTGCTGCCCTCCTGGGTAGGGTGGCCAGGGAAGCCCTTGCTGAGACGATGAGGCATGAGCCACCTGGACATCGGGGGAGGAACCTACCAGGTGCATATAAGGACGACGTCTGGGCTTTCTATGTTTCCAGATCGAGGGGGCCTGTGTGGCCGGACAGGCTGTGGGGGATCTGAGAAGTGTGGCCACATCACTGGGCTTTGATCATGGTAAGGAATGTGGCTTGGACTCTGTCCTGGGAAACTTTGGCTGATGGTGAGGCCACAACCCCAGGCTGCCCATCGGCTGTGATGGCCACTGTGTGGGTCTCTGTGTGTTGTAGTGACCGACAAATCATTCTGGACTTCTCCATGCCACAGACGAGGACGTGGGCAGGTCTGTCCTGGATGGTGTCTAATCCAGCTCTGGCTGAGGACATGGTTTTGCAGGGTCTCCTGGAGCGGGCCTGCATTCCCATCGGTGCTCTGTGTTGTGTCTGAGAGCAGACACGGGACGCTCGGTCATGGGGCCAGAGGGACCTGCCCCAGCTCCGCCACTCAAAGGTCAGCAGCTGGTTGAGCTCCAGGGCACACGGGATGGAGAGACAGAAGGAGAGAGGGACACTGACCCAGGGAGCAAAGAGCAAAGAGACAGGTGGGGAGAGACAGACTGAGTCAGGGAAGGGAGGCTGAGGCACGGACATAGTCTTGTCCTGAGCAGAGGGCCGAGCCATGTTACCTCACAAGTCAGAGGGAGGCCCCCAGGCCGTGCGTGGCTGGGGACCTGACGCTCCTCATCTGTCGGCTGCCACAGCCTGGGAGAGCGGCCCTGCCTGCCAGCCCGGCATCAAGCACAGCCGCGTGAAGAAAGCCGTGTACGAAACACCTCAAGCCCCGGACTCCCTGGCATCAGTGGGGTCGCACCCCGGCCGGGCTGAGAGGCCCTGCGACCGCCGGGGGAGCCCCCATTTCTGGGAGGACGTGACACCAAGAGCTCAAGGAAAAAGTGCGCATCACATCGGATGTGCTGTGTATGCTTTTCAGAGGATCTCGGACTCAAAACTCAAGATCGTGGCGTGATTACAGGACCACTAGAGCCTACATGAGGAGCACTGGTCCGGGGCGTCCTCACTTCAGGTACAAAAACAGGAGGGAGAGCTAGCCTTTGGGGCCAGGGGGCTGGGGTCCGTCTGGCACCACGTCGGTGTGTTTGTGTCCACCGTCTGGACTCCTGGGGCAGGGGGACAGACACGCCTCCTCCCAAGTCTCTCAGTCCCTCTTCCCCGGAGATGGGAGCATCGGGGTCCTGCCGAGGACCACATGGAGGGGCTGTGTAGGTCTGATATGAAACATGCGCATATCTACACACCGGCACACAGAGCAGAGAAACGCCTTCAGTGTGGAAACTGCCCGGGCGAGGAAAGGAAGCTGGTAGCCCTTCTCCTCCGCGGCCTCACCCCGTTTTAGAGAGGAAGACCGGGGGCTAGAGAGGCTCAAGGTTTTGGCGTAGCTGCAGCGTGTCACGTGTGTCCACGGCACACACAGGTGGGAGGGACGGGCGGCGAGGGAGGAAGGGTCTGGACGGACGGCTCCCCGTCTGAGCAGCACAGGCCTGGGGCGGTCCTTCAGTGGACGTTCTGAGGGCACTGGGGGGCCCCGTGTCCTGGGAGGGGGCAGGAGAGAGGCAGAAGGGGGCCCGAGGACACACTGCACTGAAGTGAATTTCCAGGGCTGCTGGAAAATCAGAGTTTTCTTAAAACACCATCAACGAAGGGATGACCTCCACGCACCAGGTACAGAACGTGGCAGGAAGGGAACACAGACGACCACGCCGTAGCCCGTGCTGTGAACTGGAAGCAGCGTGACCCCAGCCAAAGAAATCCTGGTCACCGGCCGCCTGAACAGGACCCTTCCCTGAGGTCACCAACACACACGGTCACGGTCACAGTGAGCGGTGGCCGGCCAACCACACGAATGAACCCACACGTCCCGAAACTCAGCTGCGTGATCCGAGGCCGGGTCAGCCTCCCACAGGGTGGGAGACAACGCCCTATAACAAGGTGGGCTCAGGCCCACCTGTGCTTGCCGGGGGCACCTGAGCAGGGAAGCCGGCCGGGAAGGCCGCCCCACTCTCTGTCGGCCTCCCCAGACATGCTCCTGAGCTGTGCCACCTGCCGGAGGCCCTGAGCTGTGTGTGTCAGGAAGGGCGTCAGCCAGGCCCGGGTGGACCCCCCCGGAGTAGCAGAGTGGGGGCTCATGCGGGGCCCACCCCCAAACCCACGTGTCCCCACCCTCCCGTGCTCTCCGCCGGCGGCCTCCCGGCCCCTCCCATCCAGGGACGGCACTCTGGGGACTACGGCTGTCAGTCACGGCAAGGCTTCAAGGAGGCATTGGTATCCCAAGCCCTTCATCTGCTGCTGGGAGCACAAGTTTTATTCTCTGCTCAAAGCGTTTCTGGGAGTTCCAAGAAAACAAGGAGACATTTTGGTTCACGGTTTGGGAGACCTTCCAGTCTTTTTTTAAGTCATCAAGTCCTGTGGGTCCTGCACTAGGACAGGAGGAGGTCGGGGTCCTCCGCACGTGGAGCGTGGACGGGGGCCTCCTTCCAGCGCTGGGCTGGAGTGTGCCGCTGAGAGGCTCCCGCAGTCCCCGTGCCCACCCCCCACATCCCCGAGCCTTCATGACCCCTGGCCCCTGTCCGGTCACCGTCCCCGCCTCTGCCCATCAGCGAGACCTCCTACCCTTGTTTACTGTTTCGTTTGAAGTCTCTGCTGTCCACCCCTTCCACTGAGATGCTGACCTGGTCTTTCTGGTATAGAACCCGGCACCTGGCCGTGCCCACAAACCCTGTGGGAGCCCCGCGGCCCGCGGCTCCCCAGCCCCAGCTGTGTGAGTGGCGGCTTTGGGGAAACACAGCTCGCCAGACTGTTCCCCAGTGGTCAGTCCCGGGCAACCCCAGAGGCTGCGGTGGCCTGGCTGTGAGACACCCGGCTGGGACACACACATCTGACCGGCCAGGGCCAGGGTCACCTCTCTGGGCCCTCCACAGCCCTGCAGGGGCGATGTGGACCACCCTCCTCGGAGCCCATGGTCCCTCAGAGCCCTTCAACACAAAGTAGCGTTGTTCACGTCTGCCGTCCGCTGGCCCGGACGCTCCCAGCCCGCAGCCCCCTGAAGTCCGTGACCCTGGAACCAGGGATGCTCCCAGATGCCTCCCCACCACGGCTGGCCTCCCGGGCTCCAGGAGCCTGGGGTTACCAAGATGGCCTGGGGAGTCAGACCCCTGCAAGACCCCACCTGCCTTCAGCTTCCTCACCGAATTTAAATTGGAAAGAAAGTTTTAAACAATCAAGCTAGAACCAGTCCTCGTTCTCTAGTGTCTGGATTACAAAGCTTTTAGATTTTAGTGAAAAGAGTAAGTATTTAGTGCTACGCCATGTGTACGTCCCGCTGCGTCGCCGGCATTAGCTTGTGGCCTTCCCCAGCAAGGTGAGGCCCAGTGGGGAAGGGGTCCCACCGTCCCTGCCCACGACCTCCAGATCCAGGGTCGCCTGCCCCGCACATTCCTGTGGGAGCACGCCTGCATGCCGGCCCGGCCCGGGCTCCACGGCGGGCCGTCTCTCTGCCATGCGCTCACGTTCACGTCCAGTCACAGAGGCAGGATTGAGCCTCCATCTGCGACCTCCCACTTCTTTAAGATTCCTGTCTGCTTGGGTTATTCATTTAAAATATTTTTTTAAGGTTTTATTATTTTGACGGGGACAGTGAGTGTGCGCGAGAGAGCAGGAGGGTGGGCAGAGGGAGAGGGAGAAGCAGGCTCCCCGTGGAGCAGTGGAGCAGGGAGCCCGATGCGGGGCTCGATCCCAGGACCCGGGGGTCATGACCTGAGCTAAAGGCAGACGCTTAACAACTGAGCCCCCCAGATGCCTCATGTTCCTGTTATTGGTGATTTTATTTCTGATAACGACGACCGCCGCTAGCGCGCACCCTTCCCGTTGGTGGAGCTGCCGTTCCTAGAACCGCTTTACAGAAGGCAAACCGGGCCTGCTTCCACTCAGAACTCTCTGTTTTCCTGACTGGGCTCCAGAAAGGACGGAGACGATGTTGTGACGACAGTGCAGCCACTTCCTGCCGATGGGGGGGCCTCCCCATTTATTACCAGTAAAATAGAATATAAAAAGAAAAGCACCTGTTCCCCGTTTCTGCACTTCTCTGCCCATTCTCTGTGAGGAGGTTACCCGGATGCCCGATATGCACTGACCCCCTCACCCAGCGCGGCTGTGCCTCGTGCCGTGGCCACCATCTGAGCCCGCTGCGAGGGTGCGTGTGGGTCACAGAAGGGCCATACAACAGAGGACCTTCCTGGGGTCCCGTTCCCCAGGCTGGCCAGCCCCGTGTTCTAAACCCTAACCCAGGGACGAAACTCGCAGTTCGGGGAGGGTAGCCTGTTGCCTGAAACCACTCCCACAAACCCATTTTACGAAAACATTCAGGAAACAGGAACTTCACTCCTTGCAAAGGATCACTCTGGTACAAAGAGGAAACGGCGCCATTAAGTGCGACTGAAGTTCTACAAAATCAGCGCCCAGAAGCCCCGGCTCCATCCCAGGGTTAGCACACCTTCCCCCCGCGCCAAGCCGGGGAGCCCTCACCATGGGGCCAACTGTCCCGGCGAGGCGCCGCGCGGCGCCCCCGGAATGCGGACTCCGGTCTGGTTTGACGAAGGTCCCGTGACCTACTTCTCTTGACGGACAACAAAGACACACTTCAACACCATCTCTCCCGGGATTAAGACAGAAACCCCCTATCGTTCGATGACTCTCGTTCAGTCGAAGAGCGAACTCCCAGGGGCCCGAGTCTGCACGTGGGACGCTTGAGGCACCATCCGTGACCCGCGGCTGAGCTCGGTCCGTCCCGCCTGAGGGGGCCAGACTCCAGGTTCACCGGCTGCAAGCCCTCCTGTCCTGCCATCATTCCCATCCGATTCTCTCTGCTTCACAGGCTCGTCCTCCCATCCCAGGTGGACCCACAGTTCTTCGCGAGGTGCCGAACGACCCTGGCCACATCCTCGCAACCAGCCCGCTGGAGTCCCGGCCGGCTCACGGCCCAACGCTGCTTTCATCCCAAGGATCTGCGGGGCTCATCATGTTCCTCCGGGTGCTCCGTGTGACATTCTCCAGAGTGGGTCTCGCCGTGTGATTGGCTGCCATGTTTCTTCAAAGCTTGGGAGCCAGCGGGCACACGCCTGCGAGCCTCCTCCGACAGCCTCGGCTCGCCCGGCGCTGAGGCTGGGGGCACGCCGTGATGCAAAACCCGAAGCCTGGGCGGGGTGTCAGGGCCGGCTGCACATGGCGCCCACAAGAGCCCGTCCGCGAAGCCTCCTCCGGGAAGTCTGCCACCCAGTCCCTACTCTGCACCCACAGCAGACCCCAGCGCAGGCCCCCGGGGGCTGATGGCCGGCACACAGACGTGGAGAGACTGACCACGCACCGGGTGCAGGAGGGACCTGGAGGGTGTGTGGGAGAGACGAACGGAGATGGAGAGACTGGGGGAGGGAGGCAGAAGTGCTGAGACCAGCTCTGAAGCAAACCGCGGGCAGAAAGCTACGATTTCCCGTTCGCAAACGAGGATCCCAAAGCCCGGTCCCGCCTGCTCTGCAAACACTCATTTTCTTTCTGGGCTGAGTCGCTGTGTCTTCCGGGCCAGCGGGGCAGTCAGACCCGACGTGGGACGTGTGAGCGGGCTCTGCAGTCTGCGTGGTGGCGGGGTGACCTGCCCCTGCTGGTTTCCCGTCCCACAAGTGACAGTGAGGGAGGATGGGGCAGTGGGACGGGATCCCCTCGGCTGCTCTGACCACAGGGAATCTGAGAGGGAGTGTGCTGGCAGGAGCGCAGGCCGTGCACATCCAGACGACCCCACGCGAGAGCCTCGCTGATGGCCTGGCCGCCCCCGGATGGCCTGCCTGGCTCTGTGCGTCTGGGCTCCACTCTGGGTCTTTCTACCTGCCGGGTTTATGACCCGGGGTCCCCATCTGACGCTGGTGGTCACCTCTGCCTTGTAAACTCTTTAGGACGCCCCTTGTCTCCACGGGCACAGACCCAAGGTGGAAGCAGAACAAAGAATCACGTCCTACCCACCTGACCTTGCCTTTCTCCTGCGACACGGCTCTGTTTGAAGGCCCCTGGGGGCCCCTGGTCTTTTGGGGGCAATGGACCTTTCTGTTTGCACAGCTCTGGCCAGGACTGTCCCCCACCGCCTGAGACGGTCCTCGTGGGTCTCTCTACCTCTGGGACTGCTCTGCCTGTCGGCTCAGTTCTGTTTTCTGGGCCACATGCAGGCTTCAGAAGGGAGCCCCCAGCCTCCAGGGCCCACCAGCATGGGTGTGCCGTCAGGAACGCACGACGCAGCCCGGGACCCGGGGTAGCTGGGGGCAGCTGTGTTCAGAAGTGGGGTCAGCCCCACAGGAGGTACTGTGAGGGGGAAAGGTGGGAGAGAGGCATGGAAGGGGCCATGACATCACCGAGAGCAGGAGACGAAAGCAACGTGGGAGACGTCTGGAGCAGAAATCACAGTGTAAGTGTCCTTCTGCTTCCAACCCCCGGACGCACGCACCCTTTGAAGATGCAGTGTGTGTGACTGTTTCATCTAGAAAACGCTCTTAAAAGACAGTTCAAAGAGTTATTATTTTTTCAGTGCCATATTAGCGGAAGTTCCAGCAATGGTGAACAGGTTGATAGATCCTAAATTGTTACTTTATTCTTAATCGCCTAAAGGACCTTTAGATGGGGGTGGGGAGTGATGTCAACAGGAAGCAACGAAGAGCCCTGAGGACGGGGAGTGGCCCTCAGTCCTGCCCAGGACCCCATCCCTGCAGGTGTGTGACTGTCCGGGGGGACACGGTGGAGCAAAGGCCATGGGGAATGTGTGTGTGTGGCGGGGGGGGGGGGGTTCAGGGAAATACTGACGTCCTTGCTGGCATCTTTGGAACCAAGTCGGATGATATGTTTAAAGATCCCGTCTGTTTTTCAGTCATTATCTTGATTTATTTCTGCAAAACTACCGTTTAAAATAAAGTAAAAGAATAATACATCACAGTATCAGATTTAAAATATAAAAATTGGAATATCCACCGGGAAGGACAGGTACCCACCATTTACTTCGACATGGATGGAGCTGGAGGGGGTTATGCTGAGAGAAATAAGAGAGAGGAAGAGAATTATCATATGGCCTCACGCACATGGGGGACGTAAGGAATAGTGCAGAGGACGATAGGGGAAGGGGAGAAAACCGAATGGGAAGAAATCACTGACGGAGACAATCCGTGAGAGACTCTTGACTCCAGGAAACAAACCGAGGGCTGCTGGAGGGGAGGCGGGGGGGGGCGGGGGTCGCTTGGGGGTGGGCACGAAGGAGGGCCCGTGATGTGATGGGCGCTGGGCGTTATACAGAGCTGATGAAATCTTGGAACGCTACATCTGGAACTAATGATATACTACATGTTGGCTAATTGAATTTAAATTAAAAAATAATATAATACAATAAAATGAAATATAAAAGTTAGGGAATTTTGGGCCTTCTCCTTGGCCTTACCAAGCCCTGCTTCTCTGTTCGCCTCATGCTCCGCTGCGGGAAGAGATGGCACGTGGCAGGGTCACGTAAATACGTCTTTTTTCTCAGTGAAAAGACCCCGCCCCGCCGTGGTCTCTTCCAGAAACATTGACTCACCGCGGACCCCTCGCGCTCAAGAGCCGCAGACACGTGAACGCCTCTCTCTGTGTGGCTCGGAAGGAGCAGGTTGACTTGGTAAACTCCAGAACTTTCTCTCCAGGAACATTGCTTCACTGCTGACAGAACAACCTCTTTTTGTCAAAAATGTCCTAAGTCCATGCCAGATCACACACGGTTTGGTAAGAGAAAGCAGCTGTAAGGACAAGAGCCGGAGGCAGAGTGGTTTGCTTCTCCGGAGCGTTCCTGCGGCCGGGCACCCGTCACGAGGCGCGAGGCAGGCTGTGTCTTTCCGGCGGGAGCTCGTCCACCTCTAGCCAGTGGACGCCGAGGCCCTGCCAGCATGTTTACGCCAATTCAGCCTCTAAAGACAAAGCTCGGGAAAGCTCCACGGGCCCATCTCGGGTCCCTGGAGAAAAGCAACGCTCTGTCCTGTGCCCACCTCTGCTTCTGCGCCGCACACAGCAGGGCCGTGCTTGCCTGGGAAGACTCAGCCTCGGGATCCCAGCGCTGCTTCTGAGAACCCCAGTCACTTCTGTGTGACGTGGAAAAAAGGTCAAGGGAGGGGAAGATCAGTGCCGCAGCTCCAGGTGGGGGGCTGGCCAGGGGCTCGCACACTCGGAATCCCAAACAGCACCTCTGCACAAGGGTAAACACCAGCACGAGTTTTAGCCTCAGGGTCAAGAAAAACCCAGGAAACCATGCAAATTTTGACAAATGTGTTCTCTGATCGTGACATCGGCTGCTTGGTCATCCTGGGCCACTTGTGAGCCTCTGGCCCCAATTCATGCCTTCCGGGCTCGTACGACCTGTTCTCCTACCTATGTGCTGGCAGGACGCACTACAGACCGCTGTGCTATGGGAAAACGGAGGGACGGCGGGGTGTGGAGCTCAGAGCATTTTGGAGGTTCTGGGCCCGGGGCATGGCGTCAGGAGGAGTCGGATCAGAAGGTGCAGACCCATGTTGACCGACGTGGTGACTAGTAGGAGACGGACGACATGTCCACAGATGGGCGGGACCAGCACGGAGCAGGGGGCTCCTGTCCACACCTGGGTTCACGGGGCAAGTCAGTACGGAGTCCACCAGGAGGCTTCCACCTGAGTTGGCGTCCTCGGGCTCCGGGGCCGTGCGGGGCTGGTTCCGGCAGGAGAAACGCGGGCTCTCCTCGGACACCGGCAGAAGCAAGGCGCCGAAGCTCAAGGAACAAGAGTGTAAGAGGGTTTTCCAGCAGCTCTTCGGAAGCCCAGCCGTGTGCTGTGCACCTGCTTCTGGTCACTCACGTGTGTGTAACACACCCAAGCAGTGAGAGGGGCCAAGCTCTGAGCCGAGTGCTGGGAAGGCAGCTGGTGCAGATGCGGCGCCCCTCCTCCCCCGGTGCCCGTCCGGTTGGCAGCCACGAGGATTAAAGGGTGACTGCCCAGGGTCAGGGGTCATTGTTGCAGCATTTAAGAAAAATCTTACTTTCCCAGAAGATACATTTTTACATACAGAGCCTGATTTATTTTGGCTCCTGAGCCTGTGAGTTGGAATTAATTTGTGTGACTAATTCATGTCAGAAATTCACACAAAGAATGTTTCAATTGTCACAAAGCAAAGGGGTAATTTAAAATGCACGTGGCTGGAACACCTGATTGACCCCACTGTGAAGACCTGCATTCGAGCTTGTTTCGTTTCCGCACAGGGGTCTCCCGAGGGAGACGGGGTGAGGAGCAGCAGGGAACGTCCTGCCTGACGCAAGCGTGAGAGAAGCAAACAGCCCCTCAGAGAACACAAGCGTGTGTGGAACTGTCACCGCAGAGAGCGAGAAGCTGGGCAGTCACTAAGCCGCGAGGGGCTCGCGCTTTTGAGCCGCTGACCACGCGTGCGGGAGACCAGAATGATGCGGGGAAATGTAGACCCACCAGCCCCTGTGGCCCTGCCCGGCCCCTGCCGCGTCCCCACACCAACTCCCACACACCCTCCACGGCGCAACCGTGTGTCTCAACCACGTGCTCACGAAATGCTGACCTTTGGCCTCCGGGACTTGAACATTAATCCACACGGATGAATCCCATAAGCTAAAGACTGACAGTGAACAGATAAAAGGTTTAAAGGGAAGTAGAGTTATGGGATGTAAAAGGAATCCGACTGCGGTGAAACAATCTCTAGACGAAAGCATTTATAATGCACACAGATAAACAAGAAAAATAATCAGATTGATGAGGTAATACTTTAAAATAGTTCTATTTGATGCCTTCAGAAGTATGGAGAGAAGTACTCGTGTTATGGGAGAACACTATGAACCAGCGCATGCCGACAAACTGGAGAGCCTAGATGAAACGCACAGACTCCTGGAAACACAGAGCCTACCCAGGTCAAATCACAAAGAGACAGAAAATCTGAACAGACTTAGAACTGGCAAGGAGACAGAATCAGTCATCAAAAACTTAAAAACAAACAAACAAAAGCCCCGAATCAGATGGCTGCGTAGGTGAATTCTACAAGTATTTAAAGCAGAATGAATATCAATCCTTCCCAAACTCTTTCAAAAAACTGAAGAGGAGGGAACACTTTCTAACTCATTCCATGAGGCCAACACTGTCCCGATGCCAAAGCCAGATAAAGATACTACAAGAAAGGAAAGCTATATGTCCGTAATCTTTATGAAATCCCTCAACAAAATACCAGCAAACAGAATTCAGCAGTTTATTAAAAGAACTATACACTATGACCCAGAGCAATTTCTTCTTGGCAGTCAAGGATGGTCAACATATTAAAGTTGACCAATGTACTACATCACTTTGACAAAATGAAAAGAGTGAAAAAACTCAACATAATCGTTTCAATTAATGCAGAAAATGCATTCAACAAATTCAACACCTTTTATGATTTAAAAAACTCAACAAGCTAGGAAGAGAAGGAGACTGCCACATAGTAAAGGTCACATATGATAAAGGTCACATAGAAAAACCCACAGCAGACATCACACTTAACGGGGGAACACTGGAAACTTTTCCTCCGAGGTCAGGAAAAAGATAAGAATGCCTGTGTGTGCCACTTCTATCAACATTATATCACAAGTACTTACCAGAGCAATTAAGCAAGAAAAGAAAGAAAAGTCGTCTAAGTTGGAAAGGAAGAAGTAAAATTATCTGTTTGTGGATGACATGATCTTCTATCTAAAAAACCCCATAAATTCCACAAAAAGACTATTAAAACCAATGAATGAATTCAGCAAGTTTGTAGGATACAAAATTAACACACAAAATGAATTGTTTCTGTACACTAACAACGATCAACTTGAAAAGGAAATTAAGAGAACTTCATTTACAATAGCATCCAAAGAATAAAATATTTAAGCAAATAAACATAGACAAAGAAGTGAAATTCTCGTACACTGAAAACTACAACATTGCTGAAAGAACTAAAGTCCGAAATAAACAGAAAGACATCCCACGTTCATGGGTTGGCGCACTCAATAGTGTTAAGATGTCAACGCCACCCACAGCGACCTACAGATTCAGTGCAGTCCCTAGCAAATTCCAATGACGCTTTGTAGTTCCCTCACTTTTCACAGTGCCCCACTTAGGGAAAATCCATCCTAAAATTCACATAAAATCTCAAAGGATCCTGAAAAGCCAAAACAATCTTGGAAAAAACAAAATCAAAATCATACTTACTGATTTCAAAACGTACTACAAAGTAACATCAATCAATGCAGAGAGGTTTTGGCATAAAGACAGACAAACAGAACAGTGACTATAACAGAGCTCGGAAATAAACCCTCACATATCTGTTGAATGACTTCTGACGAGGTTGCTAAGACCACTCAGGGAAAGGACATCTTCTGAGCAACTGGTGCTGGGGCCACTGGATGTCCACAAATGGAAGAATAGATGTGGGCCTGTATCTTACACCATATGAAAAATAACCTCCGTGGGGCGCTTGGGCAGCTCAGTGGGTTAAAGCCCCTGCCTTTGGCTCAGGTCATGATCCCAGGGTCCTGGGATCGAGCCCCACATCAGGCTCTCCGCTCGGCGGGGAGTCTGCTTCCTCCTCTCTCTCTGCCTGCCTCTCTGACTACCTGTGATCTCTCTGTCAGATAAATAAATAAATAATCTTAAACACACACACACACACACACACACACACACACACACAACCCTCCAAATGGCTCAGGGACCCAAATGTAGGAAGTAACAGTGTAACTCTTCAAAGAGAACTTAGGAGGAAAGCTTAGTGACACGGGATTTGGCAGTGATTCCTTGCACAGGACACCAAAACCACAGGAAAGAAAAGAATAAATAAGCAAATCAGACTTCATCAGAGTTAAAACTTTTGTGTATAGAGGAATACGATTAGAAAGTGAAAGGCGACACACGGAATGGGGAAAAAAATTCAAATCACGTGTCCTCTAAAGGATTAATGTACAGAACGTGTAAAGACCCTTAGAGGCGACAACAGCAACCAGAGAAACCAAACAACTCGTTCAAAAATGGGCAAAGGATTTGCACAGATGTTCTTATAGGAAGGACACACGGACGTCAGGAGCACATGCAGACACTGAACATCATCAGTCTTTAGGGAAATGCAAATCATAACCACAATGAGACACCCCCCAGGATAGACAGAACTAAAAAAAAAAATCTACGGAACCCAGAAAAAAACAAGTGTTGGCAAAGATGTGCAGTAACTAGACCCCCTGTGCTTTGCTGGTGAGAATGCCCAACGGCGCAGCTACCGTGGAAAGCGGGATGGCAGTTCCCCCGAAGCTGAACTCACTGCCCTGCGGTCCAGCAACCATGCTTGCGAGAGTTTCCTCGAGAGAGCTGAAAGCGTGGGTTCAAAATGACGCTGTACGCGCACGCACACAACAGCATCATTCACGGCGGCCACGGGGCGGGAGCACACGCTCATCACAGACGAACGGATAAACAAAATGCGGTACACGACACACAACGCGATACACAACGAAACGCTCTTCAGCCCGGAAGAGGAAGGAGGTCCTGACACCTGACATGGATGAAGCTTGAGGACGTTACGCTGAGTGAGGGAGACCAGACACCAGAGGACGACTGCACTGATCACACCCTGACGGAAGGAGCTAGAGTCGTCAAACCCACAGAGTGAGACAGGGAAAGGTGGGGACCGGGGACCGAGGAAGGGGAATGGGGGCTAGTGCTGAATGGGACAGAGTCACAGTTTTCCACGTTGAAAAAGTCCTGTGGATGGTCGAGGTCATGGTTGCCAAGAAGGAAAGATTTTATTGAGGCATCTGTGAAAATGGTAGGGAAGTCTTCATCTGGGTCTGCTGCAACAGTGGGCAAGACCCCTGCCTCTGGGGAGGAAGGCCCGGCCCAACCCTGGTGCAGCTAAGACAGCGGGGCTCACAGCTGACGGCAGAGGCGGGAGGAGATGTGCAGCAAATGGGGGAGAAGAGACACGGGGGCCGGGGGTTCTGGCTAAGCCCGCTGGGTGGGCGAATCTCGGGGGCGGAGGGTTCCACTCAGAGCAGTTGCTAACCTGCACCCCTGGGGATGCCAACCTAACACTCTCCTCTGCCAGGTTTACGGACGGCGGACCACAGTGAGGCCCGGTCAGCCCACATACAAACGGACCCGGGGAATCCGGGTCCCGAGGAATGACCGAGTCCACAGGCGCCCCTTGTGATCGCGCCCTCTTGCCTTACTCCTGACAAACAGGCCCCCGGTGTCCTGTGGGCATGGACACTGTGTGCTGGGGGCCCAGAACCTTCAGCCTGCCCCAGGGGACACCCGACACGCAGCAGGGTTTTGTTAAATGTTTAAATAAATGAAGGAGAAAGGAGCGGATCATTTGCTTTAAAAAAAAATCATGACGTCTTCTATTTTCCTTGGTACTTCAGGGAGAAACAACATGCTTTGAAATTTGTTTGTGGATTAGCATAAACAACCAAAACTACTGGTGCGTTTCCCGGTTGTGACTGAGCATCGTGGTGTGCGTGGACGAGATCTGAATTTAAATGTATACATTTGGTAAGTCAGTCAGAGAACGTCAGTGGGACCCTATGATCTCACTCAGACATGGAACGTGAGAAGGAAAACAAACAAACCAAGAGAAAAGGAGACACAGACCAGAAAACAGACTCTTCCGTCTGAGGACGCACTGCAGGTCCCCAGAGGGGAGGGCCGGAGGCGGGGAGACCGGGCGGTGTGGGGACGGGCTGTGTCACCGTGCACTGACGCTAACACTACGCGGTACTGAGTATGAATTGTTCTAATTATGTACGAGCAGGGAAGCTGTTCCCTCCAGTTTCCAGCTCTGAGGTGTTGACCTCAATGCAGCAAAGCTCGGGCGCAGAGTCATGGCCGAATTTCTAAGCTCTGTCACCAGCAGGTTTATTTTCAACGCCCAGTTCTGTTCTCTGAGGTCAGAGGGCAGACTGACGAAATCCTGAGGCCCAGGTGGGTTGACTGCCCGGTGGGGGCCCCATCTGGTATGTGGGTGATTCCATGGGTGTCCAGACTAAGCTCCCTGGACGGATGTCCGCATGTCTGGGGTCTGGCGCTGCCGGCCCGCAGTGGGGCTCAGGAAGCATGTGTCGGCGGAGTGAAGCGAGAGTCCCCCGGGAAGGGTCTCGGCGCCGACCTCTGGGGCAGTGAAGGCTCCTGACACCTGCTCTCAGATGCACGTCGTGGGGAGAGTTCGCAGTGAAACAGCAGGACTGACAGCCGCCACAGCCCAGCGGCACAGACGGGGTGAACCCTGCAGGCCCTGCTTCGGGCGAATTCGCCTGGATCCAGTCTGGGCCCAGCACGCTGTGTGGACTGTGGACTCACACAGACCGAGTCCCACTCTCAGCCCCGTGTCCCACTATCGGAACAATCTTGGGCAAATGGGTGTTGGGCCCCTGAACGGTGGGGAGCAACCCTGTTAGCTCTGTGGCTCCCACCCGGTGCACGTTGTCCCTTCTACGGTTTCCCGCCATCAGGCGTCGTAGGACGACCCCAGGAACAAAGGAAGTGAGGACCAACCGTGTGGCACAGTGCGGAGCTCAGGGCACGCCAAGAACTCCCCGTCTCGCCCTCTGTAGCCTCGTGCCACTGTCCCCACGGTGGGGTCCGGGGGGGTCGCGCACCAGGACAGACGCGGACGCTTCTGTCATCTGGGAACGTGAGCTGGAGAGTGTGGGAACTGACGACAGACACAGGCATTCCAGCGATCTGCGGATCTCCTCACCGAGAACGAAGTTACGAACTGATTCAGCTTTGTTATTTCTCCGTAAGCAGAATACGTGCCGTGGTTAAGGCTCAGCTCTCAGAGAAGATTACACAGGACCGGCGCTGCACACATCGGCCCAGCTGCGAATAGCCCGTTAGCTTGGATTTAATTACTTGTGTTCTCTGCGCCCCACGGGAAGGAAGGACACCCCCCCACCGCCGACACCCATGTAGTCTTGGCTGAAAACAGCGCCAGCATGGGGCAGAAGTCCCGTGACCGTGCCCTCACTCCCAGGAACCCCCGACAGCTCGCGGCCACTCAGAACTACCTTCACGTAGCACCAGCACACGGTCCCCATCTCCGAGGCCAGGTCAGTGTTACTTCTAGTCACTAAGAGGCTCCGGTTACCTTCCCAGTGTGACAGCAGGGACAGCTGCACTGATCGGCGTAACGTCTACATTAAGTCCTACCTGCATGTCATGTGCCCTGGTTAAGATCAAACAATGTATTTTCTCAGATAAAAAGGATTCCTGGTAGGTCTTATTCCCAACCTGTAAAGGCTGTTGAGGGAAGATCTGTGGCCCACTGTCTCCTGTGGGACTCAACGGTGTCCACCCCGCACACTGTGGAGGGCTCCGGGGGCTCCCGGTACCCGTGCTCCACCTCCCAGGCCCTCCGCACACTCCTAGCGGTAAGGATAGACTTGACGGGCCTTCCCGTGTGTGCACAGAGCCGGGCCTCCTGTCTGGAGTCTGATTCATTAGTCGGGGGTGAGGCCTGGACCTCAGCATTTATGAAGTCCTCCCAGACAGTCCCTAAGTGCAGCGAGAGACGGCACTTCTGGGTTGGGGGTTATTAAGACACGAAGATGGTTTTGGCCCCAACACTTGGTGGCTCTGCCATCAGAGCAAACACAAGGATCGCTTGAATTAGTCAAGACAGTAAAATTGAGGACAATTTGAGCTTGAGAGGAATTATTCAGTTTGGATCTAAACTGATTAAACTTGAAGCTTTCCACTCTAATGGCCAGTTAAGTGGGTGGACGGGTCCATTCTGGAGCCCCGCGCAGGCTGTGGGCACCGCCAGCCGTGGAGGATGTCCCATAGCACCAGCGTCCAGGGCCAACCGCCTCCCACACACGTGGTGGCCGTCAGCCCCAGCTCAAGGCAGACCTGCAGCCACACAGGTCCCCAGCCTCTGCCTCGTCCTCGAGGAGCTCCTGGGGCAAGTCCCCGCTAGCAGTCGTGGCTGGCACAGGTGCCCAGCCCCCTCGTGCCGGACGCCCAGCCGCACTGGGGCCGTGAGCGCTGCTCAGCTCGTCGTCTCCTCTCTGCCAGCAGCTCACATGCAGCGCAGCTTCCAAAGAGGGGAGCTTTGAGAGTGGACGCGAGATCAGCCAGCGCCGTCCCGGGCAACCCGTCCGCGGGGGACGAGCCTGCACTTACTGGGAAACGTCACCCGCAGGGAGCGACCACGGATGGGATTTAGCAAGGGCGAGACCGTGGATTTGTGCAGGGGAGACGGGAAAGTGCTGGTCCCCTGCGAGTCCCTGCTTCATGCTAAACACTCACTTTTCCTCACGTGGGAGACGGGGGTCCCCACCTTTCATCAACTCCACAGCACACGGCTTTTCAGGTCTTAGCGTCTCCGGAACAACAACGCAAGGCTGCGTAAGGCGATTGCAGCAAAATGTCTTTCTTGAGGGTAAACAGGGTAGCGGTCGGTCTCGGTGCTGATCGTGGCTTGGGCCAGGCAGCCTGGCCCCTGACAAGCACTTCACAGCGGTGGCCAGAAGGAACTCAGCGCGGGACAGTGTCTGTGGCTTCCCCACGCTCACACCGTTGACGCGCCCAAAGTGACGGCACTGGGACTGGCGCCAGCGCTGACAGAAGGCCCTGGCGACTTTCACACACATTCAGCTCCCCACCCCGGTTACCCGGCGGGCCAGGCACAGTCAGAAGTCCCGGCCTCTCCATCGCCTCCTTCCCAGATTCCTGCCAATCTCTGCTCACACCCACGCAGCATCCCAGTGCCCAGACTACGCTGCCTTTTTTACGACTTTCTGAAGATCCTGTTGCCTTAAAAACCAAAGCCCCCCCCCCCGCCCCTTCCCAGGGCACCTGGCGGCTCCATCGGAGAAGCATCGGACTCTGGTTTCCACTCAGGTCACAATCTCAGGGTCATGGGATCGAGCCCCACGTCGGGCTCCACCGGGTGTGGAGCCTGCTTATGGTTTTCCCTCTGCGTCTCCACGCCCCGTTTGCGCTCTCCTTCTCTCTCAAAAGCACACAACAGCAACAGGAGCCCACAGTCACCAAAACATTAAAAAGTGTGTTTCCCAAACTATCCGCTAATCGCGAATGCTCCCAGAACCACGGACACCTCCCGTATGCCCAGCGCTTTGGCGAACCCTGGCAGCCAGGCTGCACCGAACCGCGAGGGAGGACACCAGCCCTGCGGCTTCGCACACGCGGGGACCAGAGATGGGGCTCCGTTCACACACGGGTCGCAGGAAGGCGGCCATTCCCACGCCAGCCGCATCGTCGACCTGCTGTGCTCCGGGAAGTCTCGCCTCACAGTCCGAGACACCCTCAGGAATTACTCTGGAGAGAGCTCCTCCTGCCACGGCCCTTATCAGTGGCTCACTGCCGTCCTGGGGAAGAGAAGCTCCTCCCTGTCCCCCTTTCCCCCGTTCCTCCTCAACATCACTGTTTAAAAGGACGGAGTTCTAAAACGTCCTGGGTTCGAATGGCTAGTGGCCTGCCACGGCCACCGTAACAGATCACCGCAGACCTGCCGGTCCAGTGTCTGCAGCCCCGGCTCCCCTCCGTGGCCCCAGCCCCCGCCTACCGCCTCCCCGCAGGTGGAGTCTGGGTCGGTCCCTTCTGGCCCCCAAACGCCTGCTCTCGGCCTCTGCACCTCCGAGGGGTCAGCAAAGCCGAGGGGCTGGCCGCACGCCTGCCGACCCCCGCCGTAGGCGAGAAAGTGTTCTCAGGTTTTGAAGGTGACTTCCTGATGCCACTTTACTTCCACACCAGAGAAGGTGGAGAAGGAAAAGCAGAGCGAGAGGAAAACCTCAGTGGAACCTCATGACGTGGACATGTGGGAACCGATTTCCTAACCCAGGAGCTCGGATGAGCAGGAAGGGGGTCTCCACGCTCCGAACCCTGCGGGGTCACCCTGTGGAGACGGGCTCTTCGCATGGCCCACGGAAGCAGCTAGAGAAAAAGCAAGAGCGCTCTCTGCCCAGGAGTCACGGAAGATTGCCTTTTCAGTCTGTATGTGCTAAGCTTCCGGTCCAGGCCCCGTTGCGAGTCCAGAGTGCCCGAGAAGCTCCCCGTAAAAACACCCTCTCGGTCACCATGTCAGAATCCCCACCTTTCCCTCTGGGTCCGTCCACTGCAATGAGCTGCACTCGGGAAGGGCTAGATGGGCAGGCGGGAGAGCTGACAGGCCAGCACGGGGCTCTCTGCGCTCACCAGGCCCTCGGAGGAGGCCCCCAGGGACCAGGCGGTAACCATGGCAACGTGGAAGCAGGACCAGATTGGAGAGAGGTTGAGCGCACGGTCTGAATCGTGGCTGTGGAGGGAAGGGAGGGCTGACCTGGGGCTCCGGTCGTCGATGGAAACGGGCACCTGGGGTACAGGCAGGGAGGTGACCCCGCAGACATGTCTGTACGGGTCTGGAGCTTGTGGCTGGGGGGCGGTCCAGAGGGACAGACCTGGAGAGTCTTCATGGATGCGAGGAGAGCCCTGAGCTCCCTGGGGAGACAGGAGAAGACTCTGGGGGATGCCCTTGGGGCTGGAAGGAAGCGGACCGGAGGAGGAGCCCACGGCAGGGCCACAAGGCCGGCAGGAGCTCCCACCCCATCCCCGAGGCGCAGGCGTCAGGAGGTGAAATGCACGGCGGGGCGGACCCAGGACGGCACAGGCATGACGCGCATTCATTTTCCACGCAAGGAGGCCTGCCCAGCTCAGCTCCTTAGAGAACGTGGGGGCCAGGCTGTGGGAATCACAGTTTGAGGCCGTTTCAAGGTAGCGCGCCCCCTCCCAGAGCAAAGTGCACACACTGGGGAAGACGGGGGCTGCGGCCCCAGGCCCGGCAAGCGCTCGCCTTGAGCCCTTTCACCGGGCAGACCCGCTGGGCTCCAGGCCCTCTGCTCACGGGGACGAGGAAACCACGATGGCCCAGAGGGGACGGACGCTGGGGCAGGAAACATGAAGGGCTCAACTCCCACCCAAGACAGGAGCGACACCGTGCGGACGTCTGCGCAGCCCTGAGTCGGCCGCGGAGGCTGACGGTCTCCCGCGGTGTCAGCCGTGCCCGCAGGCCCTCAGCCAGCCCACAGGGCCAGAAACCCACCGGAAGGGAACGTCTGCAGGCCCACCATGCCTGGGGCGAGCTTTCTCTCCACTGACGGGTGTCCAGAGTCTGTTCAGGAAGGTGTCACGAGGCCAGCAGTGCGACAGCACGAGGTGCTGCTTCCTCGGGGACCGTGGCAAAGGCGCGGTGTCGGTGGGGCTGGCTGTAAAGGGGCCACGTGTGGCTTTGGCACCCCTGCACCCGCACTGGCACTTCGGCCACAAGCAAAGGAGGGGCGCAGCGCCCAGCTGCCCCCACAGCCCTTGAGTGCCTACCGCCCCGGTGCTCCCTGGTGGGCTCTTCCCGGTCACACCCATCCCCGTGCTGCAGACACACGCCAAGTCACCCTGCCCCGGTGCGTCTATGTGCACTGGGCCCGCGGCTCTCGTCCGCCCAGCCAGTTCCTCACTCGCGGTAGCAGCCGAAGTTCATGGCCCTGTGAAGCCCTGTGACATGGTCCCACTCCGGCTCTGGGCCCGCCCGAGCCCCTGGGCATATCCAGTCCAGCATTAAGGAGACCCGACGGTCATCCGTCTTCCTGGCTGGTGCTTCCTTGCCTGGTTCTTCAAGGGAAGGGGCCACCATTGGTTCGTCTGGGCATCTCACCCCAAATACGTGATTCAAGGCTTCGCACGTGATACAGACTTGTATTTGGATTATTTTTGGGAAGGAATAAGTGAAGTCTTGAAGCATTAATCCCTCGA
Organism: Enhydra lutris kenyoni; assembly: GCF_002288905.1. Classification (NCBI taxonomy): domain Eukaryota; kingdom Metazoa; phylum Chordata; class Mammalia; order Carnivora; family Mustelidae; genus Enhydra; species Enhydra lutris. The sequence continues at coordinate 31,607,913 of NW_019154121.1, forward strand.
AAAAAAAGACTGAAAAAAATTTTTAACCCATCACGGACCCAATTATTTGAAAACCTCTGGACAAAAAGTGGGTTGGAAAGCGAACGTCCCTCGGCGAGTCTCGGGACCCACCACCCTCCAGGCCACCACGACCGACACCCATCCTAGCACAGACACCAATGTCTGCGTTGTCTTTAAGCTCTTGTAATGAGCGAAGATCTCTGAGTCTTCAGCGTCACTTGGAAGTAATGGCCTAATCATTATTAATTCCACTGGTATTTCCTATGATAACATTAATCACAGCAAACTCATTTGATGTAAATGGAAAATCACACGTTCTTCTGGAACTTTCCGCATTAATTAACTGGAGTGCCGCGTCAGAGTGTCGCCGTGTCTGACGAGTAAGTACATTTCTTGCACACTGTGATTAAGACACAAATCCCAAGCCAATAAAGAAAAAAGGTGGAAAAGGGAAAAACAACACTTTATTGGAATGCAGTAATGAAAGCCTCGGGGAAGAGGCGGCCCTCACTGCCGGGGGCTCTGCCAGCTGCCACTTGAACCGGAGAGGAAAGGCGCTCCCCAGGGAGGGTGTAAACTGAAATACCTCCTTCTGTACTATAACTTATTAGCTGCGTATGTACAAAAGCAATTTTAAAATGTGTTTTAAACACTGCCGTGAATGAAGGACTAATCCGTAGAGAGACTGCTCGGTCTACACGAATTAGAAACACAAAGGCAGAGATTTTCATGCAAACTTCTATCAAGGAATAGAAAACACCTTTTTACCACTTAAGGTAAATGTTCCATTTCTAGGGGGTGAACTGCCTGCTGCCTCATTCAGTGGCGTAATTTCCCTCCTGATGATTGACATTTGGGTATCGAGGTGGGAGAAAAGGGAGCAGACGCGAGACGGCTCCGCTCGCCGTGCAAAAGGGGTTCATTAGAACCGGTTCTCCAGCAAATGGCATGCCGGAGTCCTGACAAAAATCATGTCAAAAGTCACGTCAATCACGCTATCTTTTCCTCTGCGGGTTCAAATGCGCATCTTTCGAGGGACACGTGCAGAGACACCTGGAACGCAGCAAATCACGCCTCCCATCTCAGAGGCCGAGGCCGGTGCGCACGGGCGACGCGTCCAGTTGCTGACTGACAAGTGCCCGGACAGGAGGACGCTGACTCCGCCCCAGCAACGGAAGATGGTTGTGGCCCCTCTGGGGAGAAACACCGGATTTCACAGCTGAGAGCAGAGCAGCTGCATCAGGGGCAGAATGTCACGGTACACAGGGCACCCGGGCCCCCAGAGCCCCAGACCCTCAAACCCCTGGGCCTCCAAAGCCTCAGACCCCTGGGCCCCCAGAGCCCCAGGCTCCCAGACCCCTGGGCCCCCAGAGCCCCAGACCCCCAGACCCCCGGGTCCCCAGAGCCCCAGACCCCCAGACCCCCGGGCTCCCAGACTCCCAGACCTGCAGACTCCAGGCCTCCAGGCCCAGTGCTGGGGGAGCTGGGGGAGGGTGCCCACGCCCACGTGGCTTTTGGGGCATGGATGGGGGAGCAGGTCCGGAGAGGACAGCCCTGTTTTAAAGGATAAATGTAGAGAACCACGAAACCTTCCGCATGTAAAATAACAGTATTTGAGGGAGGAAGAGTGGGGAGAGTTACAGGGACACATCATGAGGACACACTCACTCGATGTGAAACCTAGACGTGTCTCCAGACTCCTTACGTCATTTTCCTAATTAGAGGGAAATCGATTTTCAATATTTATGCGCACAATCCTCTAGAATGACTCCACAAAACAATCAGAGAAGACTTGCACGGGGCCACGCGAGCTGGTCCACGTTGGAGACTCCGCGGCTACGGAGTGTGGTGTGTCCTACGAGGAGTGGCGGTGAGCAGCAGCGACGATGCGGGCCGTGACTTGGGGTGCTCACCTTGGATGCCAAATGCCCAGCTCTCGGGCTACGGGCAGGGTGCAAATTTGTAAGAGGACACAGTGTTGTTGCCAGATCTAAGGAATCTGTATGTAGCTTGTTTTCTTGATGGCAATGTAAAATAACAAAGGAAAAAACCAAAGATAAAGTAATCTATTTTGGGAAGACAGTGGGGTTGGGCTGTTGTGATCCTGCTAGGGGCAGCTTTTGGAGGGTTCACTTGGGCGTCTGTGGGACGACCGCAGGCGGACACCGTGCAGTGAGACGTCCCTGACAAGCACGCTTCATCCTGGCAGGCGGCTCCGCGGGCTGACATGGAGCCCAGACCAGGGTTCTGATGGAGAAGGCGGTCCCATGAGGCCTCCTCCTCGACTCCCAGAGAACAGCCCCGCATGTCAGACAGCAGGTCTCGGATCTGCTTGTAATTCCCTAAGACAGTTTGGAGAAGTAAGTGCTCCGACGGCCCAGCCAGCCGACCGTGGGTCTGAAGCATCTGCTCCGAGACGACAGAGGGAAGTGGTGACAGTGAAGCCCTTAATGAGCAGAGATAAGGGCAGGGGCTCGCGGTCAGCAAGCAGCTTTATACTGCCCTGCAAGAGGGATGTCCCTGCACTCGGCCCTCAGAGCCTCAGCTTACTTGAGGGAAATCTCAGACCTGGGTGGGACATGGCCCGGGGTGGGGGGTGAGATCGGGCCGCTGGGAGCCAGGCTGGGAGCAGCGGTGCTGGCAGGTGGACGATGGAGGTCCAGGCGGGCCGGGGCCTCTGGCTGCTGGAGGACAGGTGAGCAATGGCAAGAGCAGAGACTGGGAGTTTCCAGAAGGCCGGTGCACTGGCCCCAGACCGGCGTCCCAGCAGTGCAGACGTCATTTGTCCCTTTGCTCCCTGGTAGGCATTCACTCCCCGAGGAGTGGTAGGCCCCTGAGGAGGAACAAGGCGGGACAGATGGACCCGTGGAGAAAGTCCAGGTGCACAGAACCGTGGTCTGAAAGCTTCCTGAAGCTGCACCTCCTGGCGGGGCTGGTGACGAGTCAGGGGGCAGAGCTGCTGCTACTGAGAACCAGTGCACTTGGGCGTTGCCCGGCCCCAGCCGTCCCCAGCCCTTGACCTGCCGTTGCCCTTCGGTCTGGCCCTCCTCACGTCCTCCGCACTCACCCCCCGCCCTCGGTTCCTGACCTTGGCATCTGCCCCCGAGGTCTGCCCGGCCTCCCCTTCTGCCCACACCGCTGTCCGCACACGATTCGCAAGCATCGGCCCCTCCACCGACTCCCTTCCAGGCTCAGATGAGGCACGATGGCCTGACGGGCGGGAAGGGAGGAGGGAACCCTGGCTGAGCCGGGTGATGGTCCAGATCTTCACGACCCCCCCGGGCATGGGGTCCTTACAGATCGGAGGTTCCTCACCCGTGTCCTCGCTGGTCTGAGGCAGAGCCCCAGCAGGGCGCCAAGGGGACAGCGGTCACATCAACCCTCCGTCGGGGACCAGCTCTGCTTCGGCCACTGAAGCAGCGCACGGACTGAGCTCGGTGCCCGACGCCTCCCTGACCGAGGGGCCCCGCACCTGCCCACCACGGCTGTCCATCCACGAGCTGCCTGACCTGCCCCAGGCCTCTCCTGTGCACCCTGCCTCCCTGCACATGGGCCATTTCTTGTCCCCACACAGGCCACGCTGCTATCTCTGTCCTTCTGTCCTTCCTGCCTGGAGCGTCCGTCCTCAGCATCAGCTGACTGACTGCAGCCCGTGGCCTCCCCGGTGGCCGCATTATCCTGGAGGGCCCAGCACACAGTCTCTGTCCGTCCATCCAGGTCTGCTCCCGGCACTCTGCCTCCTGCCTCCTGCCTCCTGCGTTGTCCAGGGCGCACTGACCTCGCCCCTCCCGGACCGTGGGGGCCCCCGGCCACCGGGCTTCTCCGAGGCTCTCACACACTTAGCAGGTCTGTGCTGAGCCGCGTCTCCTTAGAGCAGACAGTTGAGGATAAAATGTTCAAGATCTAGTTGATATTAAAACTAAGTACTATTTTGCTTTTAATTACATCTAAGCCCATTTTATCTTGTTAGATTAAACTATGAACAGGGGGGTGCGTCTTACAGCCATTAGAGCATAGAAAGACCTTTGTTAAAATTCCCAGAATTATCAAAGCCAGGTTCAGGAAAAGCTCGTAGAAGCAAATCAGAGGTCTTTAACGAAGGTAACATACATTGTGAATTGTTACAGATTTCACCAGATTTCAAAGGCAGGTGCCATTTTGCACAGAGCAACAACACAGTAGTGTCGATCAAAACCCGTTGGTAGATACGAAGATAGAGTAGATGCGGCGACATGACCCACATGAAGAGCCCATGCCCCTCACGAATCCACAGGCTGATACCCGAACTGCTCAGCTTTTAAGCCCGTCCCCAGACCCTGGGAGAGCTGGTGGTCTTCGGGCCCTGGACCCAGGGGGGCCCCAGGGATGAGTGCCTGTCCTCACGGAGCTTGCTAGAGAGCCTCGTCTGTAGCAATGCTGACCCCAAGCAAGCAGACCAGTAAGTTGAACAGGATAATTTCACACCGCGACGGGGCTCTGAATCGTGTACGTGCTAGGGGTGTAGGGCCGGAGGTTGTGTGGGGTCTGGAAGCTAGGAAGGGCCTGCTGAGGGGGGGCTCTGCAGGGTCAGAGCCCAGGGTGGGCATGAGCTGAGGGCCTGGTCCCCGAGCAGACGCAGGGGTGAGGTCAAGGGAAGTGCAGAGCTCATCGTGGTGCAGGGTCAGGGCTGTACCTCAGGGCGGGAAGTGGTAAAGATTTAGCAGGGACGTCCGTAAGCCCTGATTATGATCTGGGGCTCCCTGTGGCAGCAAGGCCTGATGTGAACAACCTACAATGTTAAATTCCAAACAAGTTTTACAAAAGTAGAGGTCAGTGGTGGGTCGGGTGGATCCATGACTACCACAGATCAGGCCAAGAAGGGCCACCGGGACGTGCTTGGGCGGAGCGGGCGGCTCCTGCGAGGGCTGCCAGTGGCGCTGGGCTTGCCGGTGCCTGTCCCAGCCTCGCACCAAGCCGGGGCTTGATGACTTCCCTCCCCACAACTCCTACAGCTCAAGGGGAACGGGTGCTCCTGGAGTTATCAGGAATTAAACCGATACAGAAACTTGTATTTATCACATTCTTTCTTGACCTTCCTCTTCAAGAACCAAATCTCTCTTCACAGACAACAAATATAGAAATATTTTGACTTCACCTGTTTCCCAAGCAAAGAAACACCACGGACCACTAAGCAAACTGCTCGCGGGAACTTGAGTCTCCTCGTCTTGAGAAGTTTTGAGCACCACCTTGTGCTGTTTCAGGCAAGATGGACTACTCACTCCTGCCTAAAGATACCACATTTGTGAAAATAATAGAAAGGGCTTAAATCTAGCATCTTTAACAAGCCCCTCTGAGCCACAAAACCGGGGAACTGGAGAAGCCAGAGCCAAGCTTCTGCAGGATGAAAGTGATCACACCTCATACATTTTCAGGGATTGATGCTTTATCGAACAGGAGAGAGTCCTTCAGCCTCCCCCAGGGAGCCTCAGGGACGACGGGCTTTTTGTTTCTTTCTTCACAACAGGCCCTTCTGTCCTTTCCTCCCATTTCTCCCTCAGGGCGTGAGGCAAGTCCCTCCTGACTTCTTGAAGCCTAGTTTAGGAACTGCCCTGAAGGACCAATGGCTGCCTCACCTCCTGTAGCACAGCCGTCATACAGAACACCAGGCGTGCCCGCTCTGCACGGTGACATACCCTGGTCTCCACGACCGCTCCGTAAGGCCGGACACCCTGCCCCTGTCACGTACAGGGGGGTCTGACAGTCAGAGCAGCACTCCGGCTTGCCTACGTTTGCGCACCCAGCTGCTCGTACAGTCGGAACACGGACCAAGCTCGCTTCAGGTCACTCCCTCCTGAGTCCCGCAGGACACTTGCAGGGTCGGGTACGTGTTTCTCCTAGTAGTGAGAATTTCTACTGGGAATTTCCTAGTAGACACACAAGTTAACTATAAGGTACAGTTTAGAAAATATTCTCCTCACTTCCATGGTTTTCTCTGGAAAATTTACCACTCCTGAGAACTTTAAACATCTGAAAAAAAAAAACACTCTGTATAGCTGTGGTTGCAGCAGCAAGAACAACAGATTAGCAACGATGTGATGATGATGGTGATGGTGGTGATGGTGGAGGTGATGGTGGTGATGGTGGGGGTGATGATGGTGATGGTGGTGATGGTGATGATGGTGGTGATGGTGATTTTGGTGATGGTGGTGATGGTGGTGATGGTGGGGGTGATGATGGTGATGGCGATGATGGTGATGATGGTGGTGATGGTGATTTTGGTGATGATGGTGATGGTGGTGATGGTGGTGATGATGGTGATGATGGTGGAGGTGATGGTGGGGGTGATGATGGTGATGGTGATGGTGGAGGTGATGATGGTGATGGTGGTGATGGTGATGGTGATGGTGATGGCGATGATGGTGATGATGGTGATGATGATTTCGATGATGATAGTGATACTGATAGTGGTGATGATGGTGGTGATGGTGATTTTGGTGATGATGGTGATGGTGGTGATGGTGATGGTGATGATGGTGATGGTGGTGATGGTGATTTTGGTGATGATGGTGATGTGGTGATGGTGATGGTGATGATGTGTTGGTGGTGATGGCGATGGTGGTATTGGTGGAGGTGATGATAGTGGTGATGATGGTGATGGTGATAATTTTGTTGGTGGTTATGGTGATAATGGTGTTTGTGGAGGTGATGGTGATAATGGTGGTGATGATGGTGATAATGGTGATGCTGATATGGTGATGATGGTGGTGGTGATGGTGGTGGTGATGATTTTGTTGAGGACAGTGAAAATGATGACATTAGCAGCAACACTGTTTTGCTGAATGTTCAATATGTACTAGTCATTACTCCAAGTTCTTACATCATACTTAACTCATCAAAAATCCTATGAAAGGGGAACTCTCAAACCCACATTTCACAGCTGAGGAATCTGAAGTGACTTGTCTGGAGTTACTATGTTACTACGTAAAAAAGCCGGCATCTTAACCCAGACTGCTGACCGCAGAGTAATCATATCTTTTCAGTTCCCTTTTCATTGGTGTGTGGGGTGGTTTCATGAAGTCCACAAAATGCTTACAACTGCTCCCATCAAGAGGTGAAGTCAAATTCTCCTCCTGGAGTATGGGCTGGACTTAATGACTCATGTCCAATGAATAGAATAAAATGGAAAAGACAAGGTCATAAAAGGTCTTATGGCTTCCTACTAACCTCCTTCTCTCTTAGATCACTTGCTCGGGGGGCAGCCAGCTGTCCTGTCATGGAGCCCCCTTTGGAGAGGCTTCCATGGTGAAGAACTGAGCCTTCGGCCCGCAGATGTGTGAGGCACCCCTTGGAAGTGGCTCCTTCTTCCCAGACTTCGGAGGGGATGTCAGCCTCTGCTTTGCTGCTTGACTATAAGCTGATGAGCAGCTCTGAGCTAGGAGCATCCAGCTGAGCAGCTTCTGGATTTCTGACCCACAGAAACGCTGCAGGATGGCAAATGCACCTGTTCCAAGCTGACAAGTACGGGGTAACTTGTATAGCATTAGATAACTCATGTGGGATGTTTCCTTAATGGAGGAAAACAGCTTTCAGGGAGCTCTGTGAAGATCACCACTGGGCACTCCTTAGCCTGTGTGATATAATCTCACTTTTATTTAAGTTCAGTGACCCCCGCATTTTGATAACCTGGTAAAAATTCAGCAGTGTTGGAAATGGTGAGAGCATCCTCACGTCACTGAGATTTTTCTGCAAAGATGAAACACTGTGGGACTCATTTATGCAGTTGTGACTCTTAAACCAATGGGTTCGGCTGGACATTGACAGTTATCCAATATCCCTGCCTCTGGGTAGGAAAGTTCTTAAACAATTCATTCTCTTTATGCTAACTTCTAGGGAGGAATCGTCTTCAGATATGTTAGAAATGCTGTCAAGTTTTCTTAAAGTCCAAACGAGATAACCTTGGATCTTTGTGGAGGAGAGACCTGTAGGATGAAACAGCTCCTTCACACCGCAGGAGGGTACTGGCACAGCGTCTCCAGGGACCCGGGGCGGGTGACAGTCGCCTGCGCCAGCGGGGATGCCAGTGTGCAGTCAGCCAACGTCCACACTCCCACAGAGCCCTTCTGCATCCTCCGCACCAGGCCCTCCCTTGTTTTGGTTGAAATTAGAGGGATGACATTTTCTTCCAAAAGGGGACCGGAATTGCATGAAGTGTCGGTTCTAAGTTTATACAAATAATGCAGGAACCACCCCCCCCACAATGCAACTAATCTGAGAGGCAGAAAGAGGTGTTGGGGTCAAAGTGTCAGGCTGGGGCAGCTCTGGCTCCAAGCACCCACACCCCAGCGAGGCACGGAGGCCCCACCATGCCTTCCTGTAGAGTTGTGTTCGGACACTGAGAGTTCGGATCGGCGTTGCGCACAAAGCTTTCCCTACACCAAAGCTTAGAGGATAAACAGGGTCTTCCTCCAAGAGTGACCTCAAAGCTTAAAAGAACGTGTGTGTCTCTGATCTTCATACAGAAGAGGAAAAGGCGGGACAGTGGCATCAAGGGAGACCCCTGAGAGGAACGTCTGGAGGGTGGGGAAACCTCCCGATGGTGCCAAGAGCTCCGTTCCAGCGCAGTGCTGCTCACGTGAATAAAACCAACTAATAAAACTTATTTTTTATTTACTTATTTTTTAAGTAAACTCCATGCAAAGTGCAGAGCCCAAGGCGTGGCTCCAACTCATGACGTTGAGATCAAGACCTCAGACGCTCAACAGACTGAGCGACCCAGGTGCCCTTTTAAAATTGTTAAAAATATTCATCTATTTATTTATCTATTTATTTCTTTCTTTTATTTATTTATTTATTTTTAATTTAATTTTTAAAATTTATTTTCAGTGTAACAGTATTCCTTGTTTTTGTACCACACCCAGTGCTCCATGCAGTCCGTGCCCTCCCCACAACCCACCACCTGGTTCCCCCAACCTCCCACCCCCGCCGCTTCAAACCCCTCAGGTTGTTTTTGAGAGTCCAGAGTCTCTCATATTTCTTTATTTTTAAACAGGCTCCCTGCCCAGCGCAGAGCCCGGCTCCAGGCTTGAACTCACAACCCCGAGATCTTGACCTGAGCCGAAATCAAGAGGCGGATGTTGAACCAACTGAGCTGCCCAGACACCCTAAGACCATAAATTTTAAAAACATACCAAAAATGTGACTCCAGCCACAGATGAAATAAGAGATTTTTTAAAAACAATGATTACTTTCCTGTTTTAGATGTAGTTTTCCCCTTTTACTTTACTTAACCAAAGAGCTGTTCCATTTCCTTGTTTTTTCTTAGTAATGCAGTCTCCCAACTTAGAAACAAAGTCAGTGAAGAGATGACGTCACGATTCGCCACAGCGAAACCCTGTCGGCGCCTCCCTTGTCAGACCTGCACCGCCACAGAGCGAGCCTTGGTCTACAGCCGTCCTTGGGCTTCCGAGGGATCCGCCTCCGTGTTAACTCACCCACCGTCAGGACGGCTCGAGCTGCGGTTTGAAGGCCTCGAGGTCACGTAACCGCAGCTCCTCACCAAATGAAGCAGTTTGGGGCCTTGGAAAACAGTGGTTCTCCACGGGTGCCCCAGACCAGGTGTCATCTGGGAGCCGTCGGAAATACAAACTATGGGGCCCCCACCCAGGACCGACGGAGCACTAACGGAAAGGGAGCACAGTCCCAACTTTAAACAAACCCTCCAGAAGGTTCTGACGCAGCTCAAGCTCAGAACCACTCTGCTAAAGGACGTGCCCGCTCTCCCGTTCCGTTACCTTCAAACAGCAACGGGCCTCTGGCCGCTCCTGTCCGTACAGCCCCTGGTGTGAGCCTCTGTCCCAGGACTGCAGGCTTGGGGACAGCCAGCCTGGACACGTAGGGAAGGTGTTCACGTGTGTGTGTGTGTGTGTGTGTGTGTGAAAGTTCACGCATGTACCCACGCACGTGTGTGCCTCGAGGCAGACCTAGAGCAGGTCACTGTACCGACTACTGTTCCCGTGATTTCCGGCCGGTGCTTGGCCGTCTGCATGGTCCAGACAGCAGCTGGCCAGGACGACGTCCATGAGCCCAGCACGTGCAGGCTCGGCCTCGTGTGCAAACTGCGCAGATGTGCGCCGCACGGACGGGTTTCTGGTGTTGTCTCTGTTCACAGCACAAGGTGCCCCTCATAGCTTGACGTGGGGGCACTAGTGAGGTGCCAGGTTCTTGCTCCCGCCTCACGCAAGGCCCCAGGAGATTAGAAATCAGCTGCGTCTATGCACGTGTGGGCCCAAGTACAAGGAAAGGAAGGCACCGTGAGGTCATCTGTGCAGAGGACCACGGGCACCATGTCTTTACCTCAGACCTTCCCTCCTTGCCACTCACAAGTCACCGTGTCTTTACCTCAGACCTTCCCTCCTTGCCACTCACAAGACAATGTCTACCCGGCGATGAGCTCGTTAGCAGAGCAGCCCAGCCCCGGAGTCCTCCTTCCACAAGGCCACCCTCCACCCCACTGGCTCCACCCCGGCCCGGGGCCTGGACTCCCCTTGTCACCCCTGAGGGACCGGCGCTGTGATGACGGGCTTTTCAGGAGTACATCGTTGCGGGTTCTGACCCCCCAGCCGGCTCCTGTGCATCTGATGTCCGCCTCAGCAGGGGTCCCGGGGCCCCTGGAAGTGCCCCACCAGCTCAGCGTTCCTGCGGGCGCATCTCCGGCCACAGACCCGTGTTCTTCCTTATGATCTCCTAACGGTGCAGTGAGGCGGGTGCGAGGTGCGCCAGGCGCACATGTGGGGCTCGGGGACGGCACCTCAGCCGGCCACCCAGTCCCCTGCTTGGCGGCCTGGACCTCTCTCTGCCGAGACACAGTCTCGCGCCCCTCGTGCCCAGCACCCCCAATCCCCTCCTGGGCTGCAGCCCCTGCTGACCCTGGCTCCTTGCTGGGACGTCCACATGCCTCTTCCCTTTGCCAAGTCCTGCCCATCCGCCCAGGCCCCCACAATGCCCTTTGCTCCAGGAGCCCTCACTGAAAACGCTCTCCTGCAAGAATCCTCTCTAGGACGGTGAGGCTCAGCATGTGCCCAGAAGCGCCCTTCAAAAGGGTTAGTATGTTTTGGGCCCCACTGACTTCCATACCACACACTTACACACGTTCTGCATAAAAAGCACCTGAAGGAAACAACATAACTTAATCACAAGCAGTCGCTTTCCGGGCGGTGGAGCAGAAGCTGCCCCCGCAGAGGCCAGTCAGGGTCTAACCGGAGGCCAGCGCACGCCACTGATGTCTCGCAAGTCCCAACGAGGCCGCCCGCGGGCACCCACGCTCCCGGGGAGGACGTTATTCTGAGCACGTGGGATGCTTCCACAGATAATTTCTATGGAAAACAGCAGTCAGACGGTAATCCAGGCCCAAGGTGACCTCATTACCAGAATTTGTTCCAGCTGTCATTAGACGTATCACACCGTGTCACTCAGAATGGGCAGGAAATCAGAGCTCCTGACATGGAGCAGCCGCGGCCAGACGAGAAGCGCCGTCCTGCTGGCGGAGCCCTGGGTCGGACAGGAATACACATCCGGTCCCCTCGGGCCCATCACTGCGGCCTCTGAGGCCCTTTCCTGCCTGTCTCTGTAATGTCTCCTTCTGGGTGCAATGCAGCAACTGGGTGTCCCACACGCCAACCCCCGAGACGCGCGCGTGGGCCGCGGAGTCCCCAGCGCAAGGAAACCCGGCCAGCCCCCCACGCGGTGAGCACGGCCTCGCGCCCACCGCGCCAGGAAGCTCCGTGAGCCAGGCCCCTTCTCGCGGTACACGGCACACGGCCTGGTGCCGGGGAGAACTCAAACCCCCTTGCGGAGGGGCGCAGGCGCGGCCGGTCCCAGGGCTCGCGTTCCGCGTGCAAGCCACTCCGCAGGGGGGACGGGAAGGGGGCCGCAGGGCAGCCTGCACGCTCTGCCGTCAGTCTGTCAGAAGTGCCACGACGAGGCTGCTGAGCTGCAGCCACTCACGAGTCCTGGGGCTGGGAGCCACGGGGCCCAGACTGCGGGGACGTGGGGACTGAGGCCCACATGGCGTTCACAGAGCAGGCACTACAGAGAGGACTGGAACCCTGGTGAGGGTCCTTCCATGTTCCCTCCCCGGCCAGCACGCAGCTCCTTCTGCCCTGGCCATCCTTCCCTGGAGCTGCCACCACCCAGACCCTGTTCTTGCCGGTCACAGCCCCAGCTGCGCTGGGCACACAGGGACGGGATGCTGACCTCGGGGCCGCCTTGGGCCTCCCTGCCCCCACTTCCTACGAGCGCTCCTGCCGGCCTCCAGCTCGCCCCCCATCCCAGCTCAGAGCACGCATTCGACTGTGCTTGGAGGGTTTACTGTCTCTCTCCAGAGAGGCTACTGGCTCCTGAGGGCAGGACGGCCCTACTTGCTCACGAGCGATGTTCGTCTTGCACAGTGGCCGGTGGTTTGGGCCTTACACGTGGGCACACACAGCCTCTTACTCAGGTCAGGCAGTCAGTGAAAGACCACGGACACCCCAGCTGTCCGTGGAGACTGCAGCGACCCACGGGGCCGTGGCCTCCGGGGCGCCGTGTCTCACTCAGACGCACGTGTGCTCGCGCCCCGCCTGCCCACTGTCTGGTGGCAGTGTGACAGGTCTGCACACCCCGCGGAGGGCCTGACCGCGGGTGTTCTCACCCCACGACACGGAGAACGTCTGGAGACGTCTCCCTCTACTGTGTCCGCAGCCGCGGAGACCCTGCAAAGCACAGCAAGACCGAGCGCGTCCCCCCGGGAAGGTACAGGCCCCTCCCCCACCTGGCAGCCGGGCCCGGGTAAGAGACCGCCCCGGCAGACGACAGCGGACCTCCGACTGCGGCTGTGAGCAAGTCCCCCAGGACGACGGGGACGGCCTGCGTGTTGCTCCTGGACAAACGCCAGACAAATGCCCCGAGGCAGACGTGGGGAAAGCACTAATTCAGGGCACCTCTTGCTGCCACTATCGGTGACAACAGCGTGTTGGACCGCGGCAAAAGGTACTGCGGACATAGTCCGCAGCCCCCAGGACACCAGACGGTGTGCATCAGGAGGGGAACGTGGGGACAAGATAGGTAAGAAACCAACTTGATTTGGGCCCGAGACCGTCACCGTCCAAAACTCCTGAGTTGTACACATGCTAAGTTTTCCCCAAAAAAGTTATTTACAAAAAGTGGTTTGACTTCCTGGGCCCCAAAACGGGCACAGGAAGACAGCACCCTGCCCGCGTCTCCCCTGCGTGCCCACATCACGTGCAGCAGTCCTTCAGGCCACGTCTGGTTCCTGGATTTGTGTCTGAAGCCGTGGAGGGAAGCCAGGGCCTCCCTCCTTCCATCCTACAAATACTTCCTTCGTTACCGTCAACACACACACACACACCCCGAGCGGGGATTCCGGCCAGACTGACGGCGCTGCTTCCTGCTAACGCACTGAACCCTCTAAAAGCTGGATTCGGCCGTCAGCTGGACAAATTTAGTTCACTTTTCAGAAGTGGTTTTAATAAGGGTGGCTCGGCGAGCCAGAGGCACAGGTGGTCAGAGGGGCTGTGATCCTCTGCAGGAGCCCGGTCCCAGGCTCTGTTCCCATAAGGGTCTTCAGCCGCTCTCCCCCAGCAAACCCTGCTGGCCCGAGGGGAGCGGGACACCGTGATCAGTGGGCTCAGCTTGGCCAGTGCGCTGCGTGCGTGCGTGCGCTGTCTGGGGGGCAGGTCGCAGAGGGAGCTGGAGAGGGGTCGGTGGGGGGCACCCCCTGGGCTGGCAGGGAGCAGGTCACCCAGCCATTCCCACCCTTCCTTGTTTCCTAGATTTGGGGAAGCCGAGGCTGGTAAGTCCGGGAGGGCAGTGGGTGGGGAAGGGGCCCGAGGTGATCTCAGCTCACCCCTGCAGCGCTGCGGCGTCCCGAGCTCCTGCTGGCAGAGCTGGTCCGGACTCCCACCCACCCACCCCTCCTGCCTCATTCCTCCTAAGCCCCGAAAGACAACCTTCCCCGTTGTCAAGTGCAGACCTACTTCGTGTCCCTCGACAGTGAAAACCACTTTCTTAGAGAAAATGAGAGCGAATCTCTATTTCTCAGTGAAACGCATCCTCCTGCCCTCGGTGAAGAGAGGTTCTCCGTGACACGCAGCTGTCAGCCGTCGTATCAACAGGCACCAGAGAGAAAGCGGGCGACGCACAGATAACCGCGCCCCTGCTGCAGGAGGAGGGAGCCCTCCTGTAAGCCACGGTGATGCGGGTCCACGGCCACGGGCGGCACGGTTTCCAGCAGAAGAGGAGCTGCTGACTGACTGGGACACAGACACCAGCCCCACGGGGCCTCGGGAGGTGCTCGTCGGGGCCGCACAGCAGCTCTGCGGCCTGCGGCCCTCCAGCCCTTGGGAGCTGGGCTGACCCTCCTTCTCCTCATGGCAGAGACGCTCGTGCAAGGACAGTGATCAGAGAGCATCACGTCTGCCCTCCTCCCGCACACCTTCTGCATGGGGGACGAAGATGAAGAGGAGGCGGGGCAGTGCACGCACACGGGGAGCGGGGTGCGGTGGGCCGAGAGCGGGGGCAGCGTCACGGTCACCTCCTCCCAGCCATGGGGAAAAGGAGCTGCTGCTGAACGGAGCCTTGTCTGTTCTCTGGTATCTCCCCGGAGGGTCAGTGCCGCCCGCAGGGCACCGCGGAGTCGGGCAGCAGGACTCTGCCGAGCCACCCGCCCTGGAGGGACGGAGGGAGGGAGGGCACGTACACACAGCCCAGCCCCATCTGAATGTTTCCTCGGGAACCTTCCCCGCCAAACTGCTGTTTTCCAAGGAGGGAGGTTGTGACTAGCTTGTCCTTCAGCTTTCCTGTGCTGTCTCAACGCGTGATTAAGGACCCAGCGTTCTGAGCCCCAGTGCACTGCCCCTGGGACGGGGCAGCCGCGAGGTCTCACTGGGGCAAAGCACGAGAGTGTGTTTTCACCCTCCAGTGGAGTGTCCCACCCAGACTGTCCTGAAGCCGAGGGACGAGGAAGGAGGAGAACAAGCGAGTCCCTGAGCCTGGGGGCCCCGGGTCAAGGGCATCCGCCTCTGTGAGGTTCCCGGTCTCTTCAGGTAGCTCAGGAGTCTGGGGTTCATTTCCACGAACACCTCAACTTAGGAACGAACACGAAATAAAAAGATCCTTCCCCTCCCTCGTTTCGGAAGCATCCTCTGTGTCAGCCACGCAGCCCCCTCCCCAGGGGAGGGACCGGACAGAAGGGCTCCTTGGGGGGAGGTAGGCAGGTGCACCCTTGCGACCCTCTCCCCTCTCCAGGTGCCTGGGGCCCGGGCCACCCTCCGGCTCATCCTGCATGCTCGGCCCTCGGGAAGCTCACGACGGGCGGCGGCTTCGGCTGGGACAGGCACCGCCACTTCCGTCTCCCGAGAGCTCAGACCGCTTTCCGCCTGTGCGACGGGCTGCTCACGAGACTTTCCATCACACAGAACAGATCCAGTTTCCTCTGAAGAGCGGGTCTCCGCATCGGTGTACCCGTCCGCGTGCAGATGAAGCTCAAGGGTGCAGCGGAAAATAGTTCTTTCCACCGGCGGGGAGGACTCGATGAAGTCAGAAAGGTCGTTGTCTCAGCAGCCACCAGCGTCCACGGAGAGAAGTCCGGCCAGCCCCGCCGTGCGTGGGTCGGAGCCAACAGGCCCACGGTGGGCGTCCCCTTGCCGTCCCTGTCAGAGAAGTAATTTCCATGACGTTCCGGAGCAGGACGAGGGAGCTTTGGAAGAGAAGCTCAGCAGGAAACCTGGGGAGGCTCCCTGGACGCGTGCAGGAGACTCCACTGAACCACCTGTCAGACCCATGAACCCCAAGGCCCCCAGCCGCGAGGAAGGTTGCAGGGGCTCCCGCGGCCGAGGGGAGACCGCAGGACTGCAGGGCGCGACTGTGAACAGGAAGGGTTTCAGCCGAGGAGAGCCCCCCCAGTGCCCACGGCCAGCAGGACAGGCCCCCATCCTGGCCACCTTGCCAGGACTTCACGGGGAGCACATGCCACAGGCTCCACAGGCACAGACGCGATCTCACCGCCCTGAGGTCCTGGGCGTGCTACCAGGTACGCAGGACACGCGGCCTGAATAATTCATCGCTGGGCTCGCGGTATTACTGAAGAGTGTGCTGGGTATTTCTTTGAAACCAGGAGAACAGACCTAATATATCAATGTTGTTTTCAGCCTATTTAAATATTTCCAACACAGCAACACTCTGCTACAGGCCACCAGTGATCTTTCCTTCTGGAGGGAAAAGTAATTACACGGCTTAAGGGCAGACGCCGCCCTGAGCTGGCTGAGCTCCCTCATTGGTGCAATTACAACCGACCGTTGTCTCCTTTCCGATTTATTCCAATACGCAGCACAGCGAAGCTTCCTGATATTCCTAGCCTTAAAACTGACAAAACAGAAACACGCTGACGGAGAGCCAGCATCGCTTCCCTGGAGGGGGCCGTCAGCCGTCAGAGCCTCGGGGACGTCCCGAGACGGCGCATGGGCCTGCCCTGCCTCCGAGACGCGTCTGGACCAACGGCTTCACCCCCTGCCCACCCCGGGACCCTCGTTCTGAAAAGGAACAGTCGCGCTCCCAGCCGAAGAACGCGGCGCGCCGACTCCACGCTCCACTCCGCCTGACCCCCGTCTGACCCCCCAAGGCCTGCCTGTCACCCAGGCAGCGGTCTCAGCAGTCCGGCCACATCTGGGAGATAAACTTGCCCATCTCGATGCCATCAGCACGTACCAAACACACCCCGACAGCTGGAGCCCTGGTCCCGAATCCCACAGGGCAGCATGTCGCGTTTCCGGATGAGAGCTCCCGCGGGCTTCCCGACCCCCAGAAAGCCTGTGCCACGGCTCGCAGAGGCTTCTCAGCGCCAGGAAGGCCACAGCAGCCCGCGGGCTCCAGGCTCGGGGCTCACCGCTGGGCACACGGTGTCACCGTCTGACACAAGCACAGACTGGACCATGCTCACACCTGACACTCCCAGAAAATCCACCCAACAAAACCCCACTTTTCTGGTGTGTAGTCACGTTAGGCAAAACCACCTCCACAAAGTACAGACGATCCTTTGCCAGCACGGCCAAGAATGACGTATGGCGGGACCCGAGTGCTGTGGCACGGGTCACCTCACGGTGACGCTGACTCTGTCCACGGAGACGTGGTTTTCTCATTCTGCCGGTGCTCCTG
This sequence comes from Enhydra lutris kenyoni, assembly GCF_002288905.1. Lineage (NCBI taxonomy): Eukaryota > Metazoa > Chordata > Mammalia > Carnivora > Mustelidae > Enhydra > Enhydra lutris. The sequence continues at coordinate 31,625,100 of NW_019154121.1, forward strand.
CCACGGCCACGCTACGAGGAGCCACACAGCCCAGCCAGCTGGCAGCACCCGCCAGCCGGGCCCCACGCCAGGCCCACGCCCAAGCTCCCAAGCGCCCTGTGGGGCAGCCAGGATGACCCGATTGGCTCGCGCAGCACAGGGAAGACCTCCTTTCCGGGCCTGGCCCCGTGCTCCTGGCCCAGGTTCAGCCCCTTGGCTCCTCTGCCTCTGGGAGCCGGGCAGCTCCGGCCCAGGCTTGTCCAGGATCCCACCTGGGCTCCTGTGGGCCCTCAGCCTCCCTCTGGAAAAGGCGAACAGGACCCTACTCGCTGCTTTGTGCGGTCCTGGGAAAACCGTGACGAGAGACCCTCGAGGTCTGGACATGCCTCTGCTCTTTCCTCCCAGAGCACCATGACCCCCACTCCTTCCCGTCCCCTCGTCCCCGCACGTGCCTCTACCACGTGAAGATGATGCAAAGTCAGTTCAGACCATGTGGGAAAGGCCATCTGCGAAGCGTCCAGCTAGAGACAGAGGTCACCTCTCCCAGCGGGACACGTGCACTCACTGCGTCTTTGTGTGCAAACCCGAGGGGTGATGTGTTTTGTTTTCATTATGAGGATTAGTGGGGGATCCTGGAGGTTGTCTGCTCCTGAGCCCCCCATCCGTCCGTCCATCCTTCCTTCTAAGAGCCTGTGCTGTCTACCCTATGCCAGCGGACAGTGAACCCCAAGAGATGAACCTGGGCAGACAGGAAACCCACTCAGACGGCCAACCTGAGGGCCCAGTCAGGGGAAGCGGGAGGCAGCGAAGCCACTGCCTTGTGGGGGGTCATGAGGGCTTGTGGGGGCTCCAGGTCGGGCTGGGCTGGAAAGGGGGAGGACGTGAGGTCCTCTGACAAGAACCCGACGAGACGAGGCCTGCTGGGACTTCACTGCCCAGCGAAGCATCTCTGGCCTTCGCGGTGAGCATTCCTTCAGCGCTGACTGTAGACCCCGTCTTTTCCGCACGCTTCCTGTTTCATGGCCCTGACAATGCTGAGCCATACGTGTGTCATTGCCCGACTTCCTCCGCGGCAGGGCCTTGTGTCTGGGACGCGGCCACACGCCCGACCGCTGTGTCGCTGAGAGCTGTCCATGGGGCCTCCTGCGGCGACAAGACGTCTCCCGATCAGCGCTGGCCCGGCCCACGTAGCTGTCTCTCCACATGTGGCCACGAAGCCCTGGGAACGTGGCCCGTCTGGTGGAAGGCCGACACGTTTACTTCAGGTGGCCCCTGTCCAGTCTGTCGGTTCAGTTCGATGTGATGACGTGTTTAAAGAGAAGATTGAAGACGATCGGGAAACCATTAGAGCTTCAGTATCCTGGCGGCCCCGTGATGTCTGGCTGTGTCCACTAAACCACTCATGTTCCTGCGAAGATCCTGTCAGGGGCTCTCAGGGTCACAGTCCACCCTGGCGTCCAGGGTCCTCCTGGTGAGGACAGGCACTAGCCGGAGGGCTGCTGCCCCGACAGGACCGCTCATCACACGGCCACCGACGGCCAGACCGTCACCTGAGGCCACGCGGACCCATGCCCCGCGGGAATAGCCTCGGGGTCCGCCCACAGGTGCTGCCTCCAGAGCTGCAGTGTCCGTGGCGAGTAGCCATAGGGTGAACAGGACCCCAGGCACATCGGGACACTCTGACCGGGACCTCAGAGAACCTTCCTTCCACCTCGAGCGAAACCATCCAAACATGGGGACTTGGGTGTTGAGAGAGAAGATGAAGGCTTTGAGAGTCATTCTAAGACACAACATTACTGCCATTCCCCGAGTCAAGACAGTGAGCCGTGGGGATGGTGGCAGCGCCCATGGCCAGCGCTGGCTCAGCGGGCTCGTCCAGCGCCAGGGCGGGCCGCGTGTCCTCACTGACTTCCTGTCATGGGGACCCTGCTCTACAGGCCGGGCGGCTCCCATCGGCCCGGGGCGTGAGTACTGGGACAAGGCCCGCTCGGCCAGCACCCCTGGACTGACCTCCCATCACAGAGGCAGCACTGACCTTGTCCCCGGGTCACTCACTCGAGCAGCAGCTACCGCGAACGGCGACCTGGGGAAAGACGGGAGACGCGGGCAGTGCCTGGGGGGAAGCGTGTTAGGAGTCGCGTGATTGGGTCCTCACCTTGAAGAGCTTGCTGCGTGGTGGTGGTGAGGGGACACGGTGGGCACGAACCCGCCCAGGGCAATCACTTGGTCACCCTGTGTCCTGAGCTCCTAGCGCAGGGGCTGGTGCCCATGAAGCCTAGTGACCCGGGGCCGGTGACAAACATGCGAACGGGTGAATCACCATGTGAGTCACCCAAATCCGGAGGAGGCAGCAGCCCTGGAACCTCCTCGCCCTGTCCACTTTCTAGGAGCTTAGGGCCAAGCTAGTGAGTGAAGACTAAGTCGCAAAGGACAAGACCACGGGGGCAGGGGAGAGCCCAGTGCTTGCTCGGGGAGGTGTCTCTGGGACACAAGGGAGGGGCTGGGGCAGCGCGGAGGACACCCAGGCACAGGGCGACGGAGACTGGGAAGCCAGACAGGCATCCGGAGAAGTCCAACAGGGACAGGGCCCTCAAAGGCCTCAGCCAGTCCACGGAGCCCCCGAGTCAGAAGGGTCCTTGCAGAGAGTTCCAAACCAGCCGAGGACCCAGGCCTTTGCAACCCTCCCTGAGGAGGTGCTCAGCGGTGAACCGTTGGTCCCCCCGGTCCTGGCGCACCCCGGGAAGGGCGCGGGTCCCGCCGTGGCTAGGGTGTCTGGTGGCCCATGGCTGCACTCCCTTCTGGGGGCTTTACCAGCTCATGCAGGCCCTCTCGAGGGGAAGAACCCAGGTGAGGAGGAGAGACACAGGGAAGAGCAGCTGGGGGAAGTGTAGGTTGTGCTGTGGGCTGGACTGTGTCCTCTCTCAAGTCTAGGTTGAAGCCCTTACTTCCAGGGGGCAGTGTTTGGCGATGGGGTCTTGGGAGAGGTCATAAGGTGGAGTGAGGTCATGAGGGTGGGCCCTGATCCAGGGTGACTGGTGTCCTGAGAAGAAGAGGAGGGACAGACAGAGGCACGACCGTGTGAGGACATGGGGAGAGCCGCCCTGGGAGGACCTGGCCCTGCCCATGCCTGGATCCCGGCCTCCTGGCCTCCAGGACGTGAGGAACAGATGTCTGTGGTTAAGCAGCCCCGTCTGTGGGACCCAGTCAGCAGCCCTGGGAGACGAAGTCAGGGAGGAAAGAGGCTCCACTCAGTCTGTGCCGCACTTGAGGGCAGGTGGGGGAGCCATGTGTCATCTGTGCTCATCAGCCTCCCTCCCCCCGCAGGACTTCTAAGGTCATTTGATAAAGGGAATAAAACTTCTCCACGCTCGCTTTTTTTGAAGAATAGCTTGTCTGATTGCTTCTAGAGCATCTACTAATTTCATCACTCTTGCCGACTTAATCAACCACCGCCATTTACAATTCTATAAACTGCAAAATCGTTTGCCGCTGTCAGGTCCTCGCGGAGACTCGTCAGTGCCTCGTAGGACCGGGCTGATGTCTCGTTTCCCTGAGCTCCGGGAGATCTACATGCAGTGGAGCAAACTGGGTCTACATGGAAAGGCTCTTCAGCATCTCGCCGAAAGTGCCTTGTGACTTGGATCCATGGGAAAGAAGAAATTGTTCTGTTAATGCTTCCGGTGTCCAATTTGGGGGTGAAGAATGGATTTTATCACCGAAAAAGAAGACTGTTACTAATGGCTCTGCCAGAGAACTCTGCAGGGTTGGGTGGGCTTGCAGGCCTGCTCCGGGTGTCTCCGGGGGAGGTGGGTGGAAAGGTCCACTCGCCCCGTCCAGCTGTGGGACAGAGTCCTCACGTCATGAGGGCCACACGGAGGACAGCACATAACGGAACCCAGGTTTCTGTCCTTCCGTGAGCTGCCCTCGCCTCCGCGGCCGGTGGCTCTTTCTCTTAACAGCAGGTGCAAAGTTAGTCAACATCTGTATGTCTGTAAAGGCCGGCATGCCTTTCCTTGCTGGGAACAGCACCCCATTAACACCGGGGAAAGGTAATTAAAAACATCGACCAAGTTTTCACTGAGTTGGCTGCCCCTTTACGTTACATTTCTCGTAGACAACAGAAGGGGCAAATCTTATCACTTTGCTGACAGTTTAATTTCCAAAATCACACGATACAACAAGCTCGTGGGTGAGATGCGTATCCCCTTGCATTCTGCTCTCCCCAAATTTGTTTTCATCGTCAGAAAATTCATGACGATGTCTGATCCCCAGAGGCTTCACAAACCATGTCCTTCAAGCCAGTGAATGTAAATTTCCCCTCTGTGACTCCGAGTTCATCTCCAGAGACGGTTTGGGAAGTGCTAGCCTCCACTCCCCCAAACTTCTCCCTGAACGCTTCCTCCCATTCCTCCTGCAGCACAGGGGAGGCACACGATGGCTGGGCCAGAGCGCCTGGGAGTGGAGGACGCGCCCTGGGCGCACGGACCGCCTGCAGTTACACAAAGAGCCAGAGCAGACACAAGAGCACGTGCGATTTCCCTTCCTCCCCACAAGCCACCGAATTTCCGACGGGAGGAAACGCGTCTGGCGTCCGGGCCGCCATGAGGTGCGGGAACCTGAGGCTGCCGGACTGGTTCTTAAGGTCAGCGCAGCTTATGGTAATGAACATAGAAAGGTTACTGTTGTTGTCTTTTGTTGGTTTCTTCTAAAAAATGCAGAGAAGAGAAAGGTCACTAAGCAGTGTGCCTAAGCTAGTTTGGAATTCACTAATCCAACACTGACTGAAATAAAAAAAGAGCGGGGCTCATAAAACCCACGTCAGACGCAGAAAATGAGATTAGAAGTGGCATTCTGGTTTTCAAGCTGCCTTTGGAGAGCTCAAAGATGTGGGGGCGGGGAGCAAGGAAGGGACGGAAGCTCCCGGAGCATGGCCACTGGGCCAATCTGGAAACACTGACTGATGGGAAGGAGCCGCTTGGGGGTGGCAGTGGCGACTGAGCTGTCCTCACGTGCGGGATGCGTGTGCTGAGCTGCCCAAGGTCAGTGTTTGGCGTGTGTGGTCCAGCATGCTGTGGGTACAGGCGTGTGTCGTGAGAACCCGCCCCAGCAGCAGGCTGGCCCTACAGTCAGGCCCTCGTCTCCATCTACAAGGACATGAATGAACCCCTTCGGGACTGAGTCCTGTGGGACTCGAATCTGAACTTCCTTGAAGCACTCGACGGAAGGCACAGTCGTGCTGGTGACGCAGGGACAGCAGCCCAGGCAGACGTTCTCGGGCATCCTGCTCCCGGCTCCTCTCCGAGGTCTGACGGTAGCTGCTCGCCGCTTGGAGCTCCCACGGGCCCTCTCTGTGCCTCGGCTGAGACGCCGTCCTGTGGCACCGCGCCCATCTCCCGCCGGCACCTCCGACCCCCGCCACCAGCTGGGCTCGCCTCACTGTCCGCGGGACGCCCAGAGGAAAACGAACCAACGTTATGGTTTACATGAGGCAACCGTTTCCAGCAACCCCATCCTGCAGGTCACTTAGGCAGGATGAATGGAAATGACAAGGAATGTGTCACTTTTCACAAACTGCTCCAAGAAAAGCACGAATCTCTGTCCTCCCGTGCTTGGTGTGGCCTGAGCACCGACCCCGTGGCCGTCAGACTGGCCGGCTCCCTCCAGCACCCAGAACGCGGCCCTGACCTCTAGACACACAGCTTCCTCCGGCTGTCATGGCCTCGCGGCCTCCCCGACACATGCCGTCTGACGCAGCTGGTACCCTCCCCGTTCCCTCTCCAGACGCTCCTTCCCGGTCGTGTGTCCGCGGACTCTCTCTCCGGGAAGTCACGGCTCTGGCGCAGAGTTGAGGGTGGAGGGAGCCGGTCCCCCGTCCAGTCTCCTCGGCAAGAGGAAGAAGGCTGGACGCGTCTCCTTGGGCCCAGGGAGGCTCCGGGGCAGAAACGTCGCTTGACTATGTTTCGCCCTGGGGTCACTGCCCGCCCAAGAGGAAACACTGAAGTCGTAAGTCCCAAAGACACATGCCTGGGAGCACTCGAGCCATCAACGATTCTGATATTTTACGCTCGGGTGAACGTCCAAGGAAAACCTGTGGCATGCAGACGGCTCCCCGCCTGGGCCGCTCACACGTAGTCATTTGGGAAGCGCACGAGCGGCTCGGGCCCCAGGAGAGGACTGTGCACTGGGGGGCTTACAGGACACACTCCTCTCCGTTCTGGGCCGTTTCTCCTGAGGCCTCTCTCCTGGGCATGTAGATGGCGGACCTCTCGCTGCATCTTCACTTGGTCCCTGGTGTCTGTAACCAAATTTCCTCTTCTTAGAAGGAGGACACAAGTCAGCCTGGTTTGGGGCCACCCACATGACCTCACTTTAACCTGGTCCCCCCTACAAAGGTTCCATCTCTGCATATATCCACTCCTGAGCTACCGGGAGTTAGAACTTGGGACACAGGAATTCGGGGACACACAATTCAGCCCATCACAGGATGAATCCACTGGGAGTCGAGTGACCTGTGCTGACCCTGGATGCTGGGGTGGGGCAGGTCCTGGTCGGGGGATGGGGAACGGGGCCGGAGAAGGACGAAGGGCACAGGAGGGCAGGAGATGTCCTATGCTGAGGTCTCCTCTCCAGCTGCACCTGTGCCCACGCCTGCCACCGGAGGCCACACCAAGGCTAGAGGATGGCGGGGGAGGATGGCCTCACAGCTGGGAATGAGCAGGATGACAGGTGGCTTGGACACCCTGTGTGGTGCTTCCGAAAGTCAGTGAACACAAACCATTATTGTAATCTGCTGATATCCCCAATCAAGAAGGGCCTCCCACATCTGGTGAAGGACTAGATCCCAGTGTCAGACATAGAGAGCGAAGCCTGGGAGGGACGCCGGGGACGAGAGCTGTTCCCGTGTGTGATGCGTGTGCGGGTGAGTGGGCAGAACCTCACACCCGCGTGAGGCTCGAGTACATCTAGGAAGTGAGCACAGCGGTGAGTCTAGGCGACACCGACCATGACTTCTGCCGGCCGCACTCTGGGGACGCTCTGGACGGCTCCGGTTTCTCTCTGAAGGGAACGCGGGAAGCCCGACCTCGGAGGCCCCGTCCCATTGGGTGCATGTGCCGTCACCCCCCGCAGGACACACCCCGGCTCCCAGGGCTCCGTGTGTCCAGGTTACCTGGGTGTGTGGAATTCTTTTTGTCTTCCACGAATTTTTATGTATTTTACAAGATGCACATAACAACAAAGGAAATCATTTTAAAAGAAGGAAAACGACCCGCCGCTTTCCACACAGCACCATCTGTGTCCCCTTGGGCTGCGAGAGCTTCAGAGCCAGAGCCGCGCTCTCAATTGTCTTCTCACACAGCCAGGCATGTGGCAGGCAGCTCACAAAGTCTAGAATCCAGACGACGCTCCTGCGGACTTTCTCTGTGTTCTCTTCCCCGCACGTGCAGCCCTCCCTGTACACTGACTTTTCGGGTTAGCACACATGCTAGTAAATAAATGTGAGCAGTACATGTTTGTGATGTTCCTGGAGTATCACACAGGCTGACATTTCCAACCTTCTTCCAAAGCTGGGCACGTGGACTGTCTCCCTGGGGCCTGCAGACCTGCCCGTGCCGTCCACGGGGCTCTTCCGCCAGCCCACCCCAGGCACCCCGCAGAGGCAGGGGACCCACGGCATTCTCTCTCAGTGCGCAGTGAACCTACCAGAGGGACTCACATACCGTGTGGCCCTGGAGACACTAGAACCATTCCCTCCAGGCTGGACCGTAAAACACCTTCATTAATCACTGATTTTGCATTGACCTAACCTAGAGGCGAGCATCTCAGGGGCCCAGGGCACACAGTCTGCCGTCTGAACGGCCACCACACACCCGAGTCAGGGCCCGGTCAGGCCCCACCCTTCGGGACAACGACATGCTGTTACCCACGGGAAGGCCACGATTTATTTCAAATGCAGACACGGTCAGTTCAGCATGATGTGCGATACTGGCACGTGGACTTGAAGTCACGGCACATTAAAAATATCGAAAATAAAAAAGTGTCCAATGGTGAGGCCATGATCACGAACGGTCAGCAATGCGCACTCCCCCGCCCCAGGCCTTAGAGGAGCCGTCTTCCCACATCACACTGGAAGCCGGGAGGCTGTTAACTTCCGGCAGGAAGCCCTTTTGCTCAGGACCGCAGCACTCCCCGAGGCACGGCCCCCATGCACCCCGGGAGTCCTATCTGTCCCCATCCAGCGTCCGCCCAGGGACGGCCCTCGCTATGCTGACCAAGAGGCCCCAGAGAGCTCCCATCGAACCGCACGTGAAGACCGCAGGGGGCGGCGCCCGGCGTTGGTTCTGAATTTCCGGGTTGGAGGGACAAGCTCGGCACCCGCCTCACACAGCCGACGCGTCCTCGACTCTCACGTACTTTACTTAGGGGCTCCACTTCCAGGACGTGCCAGGCCCTGGTCTGGACTTGCCTTCTGCCCCAGCTGGTCCTGCCGAAGGGACACCCTCTCCCTTCTGGGCCACCCCACAAACTCCTGCCTGTCCTTTAAGATGGCTCGATGCCCGTGGGCTCCAGGCCCTCCCCTGCCCCTCCACTTCCCACACCCCGTGCCTCTATGAGGCACCTCCTGTTTGCCCCTTCGTCTCTGAGCCCAGTGGCCGCTGGGAGGTCCCAGCATGTACCTCACGCCTTGTGCCTCGCACACGTGGTATCACCGGCAGGCCACATGGCGAAGACTCTGCAGGGCGTGAGAAGGAAGCCCGCCTCCCCCGTGAGACCAGGAGATGGTGTCACGGCCCCACCTGGCAGCTCGGCCCGACCCTGTGTTCAGGGGAGCCCCGCGCGGGTCCGCAGACACAACACTCTGCAGTCTAATTAACGGCACCACGTGTTTCCCCGTCAGCGGCACGCACGACACCTTTTCTGTCCTCGAACAAGTAGGAGTCCCAAGGGCAGCAGCTCGCAGGGCCGAGCCTGCATTGATGAGCCCTCGAGTCCAGGAAGCTGCGTCCCACCGGTGCAGGGGCTGATCCCGTCTCACAGCGACCGTCACGCATCACTTGAACTGTGAGCACCACAGACAGTGAAAATCCAAGCTTTAGGGACACTGAGCCTCTTCTATGTAGCATCAGTTGGGTAAAAGTCATTCCAAATCACGTATTTCTAGGATATCGTAACACACCTATGCAGGCGCCCATCTGAGAGGTTTGTACACTTTAAACTGAAGTCTGTTTTCAAAAAGTATTGCTTAATCGCTTATTTCTCTGCTGCCTTAAGTGTGGTAGAAAGAATGTGAGGGTATTCCTCATTTCAGATATCGGCGAGGTGCTCTTTGGTGCCACGTTGAAGGCCTAAGATGCTGCTCAGACAAGGGCTGTCACCCCGTTCCCCAGGGCCCCAAGCTGGCTGTGGAAGGGAAAGGGTATCCCCAATTTAAAAACACCTTGCTGCTTTGAGTAAAAATCACTTCTAGACACAGAAAATTGAAGAGGTGCGCCAATTTACGAACACCGATGAGACCATGGCGTGTGACAGTCATGGCGTTCTTGAAAATGACCAGTGATCGCTGTGGTGTCCCTGTGGTGTCTTCCCTAAACAAAATCCCAGTGCGTGTCATCACTCAGAGACAATGTGCCTCTGACGTAAACAATTTTCCACGTGGGCCTCTGCTTCTCCATGACACACAGGAAGGCGGGTTCGGCAAAGAACCTGGCCACAGTCTCTAGTAGAAGTCTCTTCTCCATCATCTCTGCTCTGCAACCCTTTATTGCAAATAGTTCTTAAAATACCAGTGTCCTAAGTCAAAGATGTTCCCTGCTCAGCTCCACTCCAGTCTGGAGCACCCAACCAACGAGAAGAGGGAGCACGTGTTTAAAAGAAACTCGGAACAATCCTATTGTTATCGAAGCGAGAGGAACGGCGCTCAGCAATAGAAAAGCGCACAAATTCGGTAAGAGCAGAACGGTTCTTGGGTTCGTGCGGAGACACAGCAAAGACAGCAATGAAAGGACAGGGCACCGAAGCAAAATGGCGGCAGGAACCACCCTTCGCAGTCTGTCTGCTTTGTCGCTCATGGGCCTCACCTTGCAGAGAGAGGACAGTACCGCCAGCCAGTCTGGGGCCAGCAGCGGGCACGGACCACTGTCCTCCATCTACCAGGGAGCTTCTCACAGAGAAGTTCCACGGAGCCTTGGGAGAAAATGAAGGGATGTTCAGGGATCATTGTATTTTCCCCAGGTTTATCGTGATGAGGATGCGGAGGAAAAGGAACCTTGCACGTTGCTGGTGGAAATGTAAATTGGTACAGCCATGGTGGGAAATGGGACGGAGGCAATCCCACTTCTGGGTATGTACCCGAAGGAAACAAAATCGGTAGCTCAAGGGGGTGCCTAGTCCCCGTGTTCCCTGCAACACTAGTCATGGCAGGCGACGTGGGAAACGAGCTAAGTGCCTGTCTGTGAACTGACAGATAAAGAAAATGTGCCCTTTGTACACACGGAGTATTACTTAGCCTTAAAAAAGGAAATCCTGGGGTGCCTGGGTGGCTCAGTGGGTTAAGCCTCTGCCTTCAGCTCAGGTCATGATCTCAGGGTCCTGGGATCGAGCCCCGAATCGGGCTCTTTGCTCAGTGGGGAGCCTGCTTCCTCCTCTCTCTCTGCCTGCCTCTCTGCCTACTTGTGATCTCTGTCTGTCAAACAAATAAATAAAATATTAAAAAAAAAAAAAGGAAATCCTGCCATTAACTCGGAGAATATAATGTTAAGTGAAATGATTTACCAAGGACTTCAGACTAAACCTGGGACAAAGAATAAAAGCTTTTTATTGCTTGTGGATGAATTCAAGATTATAATGAAAGTCATTCCTATATCTGTCTCACATAAGGTCACCTATTGCACAATTACTGGACACCTGTTGTAGAACCTTCCGCGGTAGATGGTAGGTACACAGGGGCAGGACCCACGGCTCACTTATTCACGTACTGTTCACAGAGCTTCACGCGCACTTTCCGCAGAGCAGACGTTTAAGGATTCTGCTAAGCGGGCGACAAACAACTGAGAGGACCCGTGAGTCAGGAAACGTGGTCACAGGACACATGGCGAGGCGGCGGGAAGAGATTTCCCTCCACACGCAGACCACGTGACGCTGATTTTGCAGCCATGCGACAGGTGGCCGACTCCAGCAAGCTTGCCGGATGGAGGCAACACTGTTTCCAGTTCTGTTTCCAGTCCAGAAACAGCTACAGTGTTTCGCAGTCCATAGTAGAAGATTTTAAAGCGGGGGGCGGGGGGGGGGGGGAACAACTGTTCGGGGATGAATTACCAAGATTCACAAAAGTAGAGGAAGTTTTCTCAAGTGCCTCAAGTGTAGTGACCTTGGAGTGGGGCCAGCGGGTCCCCGTCCCCATGTGCGGTGCGGGCCCAGCTAGCTCCTTCCCTGGCCGCCAGCTGCAGCAGAGGCCAAAGTCTCGACAGTGTGCACAGCAGATTCGTCCCGCTCCTGCAAACATGGGAAGCCGGGTCTTCGTAAAGGCCCCCTTCCTGGTGGGCAGATGGCCATCTTCTCATTGTCCCCTCACTTGGGGGACAGTGAAGGGCCTTGTGTCTCCTCCTCTTTCGTTGGGACACTAATCCAGCCTTGGGACCTGATCACCTCCTAAGGGCCCCATCTCCTAATATCATCACATCAGGAGTTAGGATTTCAACACTGGGGATTCGGCAGCAAGCGCTCAATCCAAGCAACCAGAGATCTAGAACGGTCTGTGTGCCCAGCTTCCCTTCCAGAGACCGTGCCGGGCGTACCGACGTCTGCCCTCGCACACACGATGCAGAAGGGGCACACGCCTGCAGGAATCGGAAGACCCCTCCGGGGTGCTCACGGCTCGGTCCCTGATCAAAGGCACGATGCTCGGTAAGGAGAGCGGGGTCTGCCGTCCCCCCCGGAGAGCCTCTCTACCAGACAGCAGCAAACCTGTGGCAAAAACTTAGCCATAAAGCGGAACAATGAGTGCTAGCCCTCATACCTAGGGCCCGTTTTCTCCAGCTCATTGAGGCTCTCATCCGCTGAACAGCTCCTTGAAGGAAGACCCTCGTTCCCAGATTGCTCCTTCAGAGTCCCAGCCCTACACCTTCCCTCCTCAGCCACTCACCCCTTCAGCAAAGGAGGCAAGTTGCCGCCATCCCTTCCACGAGGCGGGCCGCGGGCCACCCCCTCATCAACCACCACGTCCTCTACTTCTAGCTTCTCCTTGGTGCCCAAACCAGGATTTAAGGCTGTCCTCTTTCCTGCAAAGTCTCCTTTAATTCAAAACTGACTTTCATTCCCTAGTTTACAGGAGGACACAAACTCTGGAGTCTCTTCCTTCCTCTGTCATTTGTTTCCTTTTTTCCTTCCCTCTTATCTTGCAAATCCCACAGAGAAAAGCAGGTTTTTACAAAGGGAGGTTTGCCCAGAGCAGGGGGAACCGGTCCTCCGCCCACAGGCCCAAGGAGCCTGAGCAGGGAGTGGGGTTTCTCCGGGCGCCACAGTCCTGTCCTGGGCTGGGGCTAATTGCTTCACCGTCCGCGTGCCTGTCGCTTGCTTCGTTCGTTTTGTTTGTAACCTAAAATCCGAAATGAACACGTTTCCAGCCTGTTGATAACATGAGCCCAAGGTACTTTCAGATGATTTATGGCACAGGGTGGGCTCCTGACGGGAGCAGGGGCCCGTGTCCTGAGCACGAGGGCTGGAGGAGGGGCAGGGCACCCCTTGAGCAGCCGGACCCAGAAGCACCTGTTCACTCTCGAGTCCGAGGTCTGTCCACTCCCTACTGAGCTCGAGTACCATCGTGTTCCATCTCACACTCTGTTTTGCTCTTACCTGCTGAGGGTGGGCACAGACACACACCTGCTTCCTGGTCCAACCTCCTCCCTCACTCCCCCGGACACATCTGGAATCGGACTTCAGAGAAAGCACTGCTGTCTTCTCTTGACTTACCAGTGGTTCATTCTGTTAATTTTTAACTAAAAAGATCTGTTTTTTTGCCAGTAGCAGACAACTTGTGAGGTGTCTTGTGTGTGTGTGTGTGTGTGGCACTTAAGCAAACGTCTATGTATAGGAGTTCAAAACAAATCACAAAGATGTCTGTCTATTGCCTGTGTCTGACAGCCCCTGCCACGTTAAACATGAAGGTAAAAGTATCCGTTCAGTAGAACCTGGTAATTAAGACAAAAATGTACTGAGCCTATGATCCAGGAGGAGGAAAAGGATGTGGAGGGAGAGAAGAGAGGCTAGGGCAGAGAAAAAGGAAAAAAATAGTCTTTGCCCAATAAAACCTCCATCGCCTCACGGGACAAGCTCGATCTCCGAGCTCCTGGGTTCACGGACGGCTGCTGGACGGAGTGGCACGGACACAGCCTTTCTGGATGCTGAGCCTCCCCAGGAACTGTGCATGGAGTGTGCAGGCAATCCCCTTCACTCTAGGAATAACAACCACTTCCGAGACTTTTTTATTCAAGCCAACAACCAGCAGGTCCGAGATCAGTGATTTTTCTCAAAGAGAGGAAAGATGCTTCTCTGTAAGGCCCCCTGCAACCGCTCTGAGTGTTTGCAGGAGGAGAAGGTGGAGAGGAGGAGGCTGGGCAGGAAGGCGTTGGGGGGGGGGGAGCAGGCTATGACGTTTCCGCATGGAGAACAAGCAGATCCCCACCATGTCCCCAGCACAGATTTCTTGCGCGGGATGTGTGACCTCACAGCACTGCTCCCCTGGGGTCCCGTGTGGGGGCTGCGTCCATGCATGCGGCGGCGGCAGGGGGCAGAGAAGCAAAACCGGGGGCTGGGGACCCCAAAGGGAGCTCCGGGGGCTGTCACTCGGCCTCCACCCAGGGCAGGACGGCAGGACGGTGCCTGCTGCCCACTTCCTCTCTGAAGGTCACCAGGGACAAATCCCAGTGAACACACACACCCTCTTCAGATTAGCAGACAAAACGGTTTCCGTGGCAACGCCTGGACAGAGCTGTCGCCTGCATTGGCATTAATTTAAGATATTTTCCTCAGCCTCCTTGGAGTCGGTCCTGTGAAACACAAGTGCTCCGAGGCTTCCCCACCGCAGCGGCGTCCTTTGAAATTCTACCCCGTGTGTGTCGGCGCTGAGCCAATTAACAGGGAGAGAATTGGGTGGATTGCAGAGAAGCTGGCAAGACTGTGTTTACCAATTAGTTTTTTTATGATGCAAATGTTGCGCAGCAGGCAGTAGGGATAAAAGCTGGCTATGCTGAATATGAAACTGTTAATTGCATTTTGGGAGACACAGCTACAAGGTGAGACTAATCATACAGATGATAACCGGGTGTCACCACCCACAGCGCTCTGCCGCGGCACTTCCACGACTCCGCATTCAACAGCCCCACGCATCTTTGCAGGAAAGGAAAACAGCATTTGGCAAAACCTTCCTTTTTCAAGGGAAATAAGTGTGTCTATATGGGAAGCAATATAAAGGATAATTTTCTCTTAAATCAGATTAGTAATGTTAACAAACACTATGCTAAAGGGCAGGACGGTGCTTCTTGAAATGCATTCGTAGCTTTAAAATCATAGAGGAATGCATTCGCAAATGAACACAGGCACGTTCTGACAAGCGTAGCTCGTTCGAGAAGAAAAGGGTCGTGCTGGTTACGGACAACTGATTTTCCCAAGGAGGAACGTCAAACAAAGAGGCCCTTCTCTAGTCAAGGGAGGCAAGACACGTCCTCCGGGTCCAGTAGACTCAGCGCCCCCGTGACTACGTTGGGGATGGGCAAGGGCTCTGTGGAGTGGGGAGGGACTGGCTCCCGGGCACCCAGGGTCTAGGTCTCATTACTGCGCTGGGAGAAAGACCGGGGCTGCCCGCGAACGCCATCGTGAAGGCGTCCGGGTCTGAGCCAGCAGAAGGAATTCTGGAAGGGGTGTGGTCACATCTGGGGTTAGGTCTGGTTTTTAAAAATGCCCCATAGCAGTTTGCGTCTTTTTCTCATTTCTGTATTAGCTGCCCCAGTTCTGTGTAAGCTCATGTTAAACCACATGAACACTAATCACGAGACCAGCCCGCAGGGGTATGAAGGGCTAGCCCCAGGCAGTGGCCTGTCCCTCAGCCAGGCAGGTGTCCTCAACGGACCCCTAACTGGGGGTTCTCTCTGAGGCGACGGGTGTGCAGTAGACTAGGTTCCGGGGGTCTCCTCACAGCGTGCGCACGTCACGGGACCGCACACACAACAGCATCACACGTGCGTCTGTCCATCATGTCTCAGTAAGTCTGTCTCCCGCCTCGCACGCTAGGATCGCCGGCTGCTTGAGACACCTGTCGTTTGGTTAAGAGAGACCACTGGGGCCAGGTCTGTGGGGCAGAGCCTGGTGTGCATGGCTCTCCGGTAGCTTCTGTGCAGGAGGGTCACTGCGCTGCCCGACCCTCCCAACAGTTGAGCCGAGGCACCAGGTGGGGACGTGTGCCCCTCACACCTGCCCCAGCCATTCCCACTCCCCTTCTTCTTCTTCTAGAATTAGCGGGTCTGGTTGGGGGACGTCCCCGCCGCTGGGGTCTGCTCTGGGCACACAGTCCGTCATCAGGGGGATGGAGTGCACCCCATGACCTCTCATGGCGTCATGACTTCTCAGGTTCCTGACAAGGTTCCCAAACCCTGCCGGGCCAGTGTCCTTAGGATTATGGCAGAGAGAGATTCTGGACAGGGACTAGGGACGGAGACAGGTGGGGGTGACGATACTCTCTCCAAGTCTAGGGCGGCCTCCAAGGAGCTCCAGACAGTCACCGCAGGCCCTGAGGACTGCTGGAGGGTAGACTTACTCTCAACAGGGCACTCGCCCTCCTTCTTCCTCCTGACCCCGTTTCCTGCTGCCCTCGTGGTGGAGGCAGTAGCTGGTCTCGTCTCCCTCTTCCCCTCCGCTGGACCCAGCTTCCCTCAGAAGACTTCCTCCACTGACATCTGGGGACTTAGCTCCTCTCTCTCATGGTAATTAAATTCACTCTGCAACCCTAAAGTAATTCTCTGTCCTTGGGATCGCCACAGTTAGAATTCTTGGCGGTGGCTGTCCCCACCAGAGTCACCCCTTTGTCAAGGCGAACGCGCTCAGCTCATTTACACTTTTCTGGCAAATACATCCTCCAGCTTCTCACTATTCCTTGGCTTCTCTAAATTTCCTCCAATTTCTGGACACCCTTTGGCTTCTCAGGTTTTAAATGCCTGTATTTACTTTGTCAGGACGCAGCAGGTGTTGGATGGATCTGGCCAGAGTCCACACCACCGTCATCGTCACAGAAAACAAGCCTAAACAGACACCTTCGGTGGAAACAGCATGTGATGGGGAGAGAAACTGCCATCGTTGCCAGTGGACAGAATGCTTTCTAACCGGGACCGGACAGCAAGAAGCTCAACTAATGATGTTGCTCAACACCAAGGACAGACATTAGAAGACGGACGTGCGCACGAGGACAGAGGACATATACTCCAAACGGAGAAAGTGAGATTCCCCACCCCCACGCCAAAGCCTACAGAGCTGGGCCTCTGGATGCTTTAAGTCAACGCACACTCGATTCTGAACATCTGATGTGTAATGGTAGGTTCTGTCCTGAGCTGGCTGCCTGGTCCCTGGAAGTCAGCATAAGTCCCATATTTGTGCTTGCCAGGGCGCTGGCTAATTTTTCATGTGGATTTCAGAGGAACTGGGGTTAGAGTCTGCTCCTCAGCTTGGCCACTGCAGCATGAAAACAGGCAGAGGCAAAAGATGCATGAGGGATGGACTACGTTCCAATTGAGGCTGTAAGACAGAGCGACATTTCCAGATAAGTCACAGTTTCATATGAGTAACAAATAATTTTTAAAGGTAAGTAATTCTATTCATAACTAGCTGTTTATCTGAACTGAAATTCAGTTTAATTGGTGTCCTGTGTTTTTATTTGCTAAGTCTGATGTTACGGGCTGAATTGTGTCCCCAACAAATTCCTATGCTGAAGCCCTCAGTCCCAGCACATCAGACCTTGACTATACTTGGACACGGGTCTCCGGGGAGGCGAGGAAGGGGAGGGTGGGCCCCCATCCAGTCCGGCTGCCGTCTTTAGCAGAAGATGAGGTGTGGACACACACAAAGACGCAAGGTCTTTGCCACAGAGGGAAGATCCCGCAAGAGCACAGAGAACACGCATACCAGGGGAAGAAGCCTCACGAGAGGCCCAGCCTGCCAACACCTTGACTTTGGACCTGTGGCCCCCGGACTGGAGAAAAACGGATTCCTCCCGTGGAGGCCCCCAGTCTGGCGTCTGTTACAGCAGCGCTGGAAACCAATCCATCTGGTAACCCTATTTCCAGTAAAGCTTTATTTGCGGAAACAGGTGGCTAGTTCGTGGGACAGAATCTGCCAACCTCTGTTTTGGAGACAGTCATGAGACCCAAGTGAGGGGACTCGCGCGGTCCCTGGGGAGGCAGACTGAAGCACGGAGGAGGCCAGCGGCCTCTGCCCCCGCCCTGGGCTGTGGGCCTAGAACACACACCCGCTTGGCTCCAGTCACTCAGGGCAGACTGAGGAACTCCCAGGGGGCCAGTCTTGGTTTTCACTGGTCCGGGGGCTGCAGACACGCGGCACGACGGTGTAGCCCGTCACCAGCCAACACGGTGTGACAGCGCGGGCCCTCCTTCACCTCATGCTCACCCTGTGGTGGGACGACACGCTCCCCATGGCCCTGAGCCCTTGAAGCCCCACGGCACGCCCCCTGCACAGAAGGCTGAGGACAGCCTCAGCCGGGCCTGGTGTGAACCCGACAGCCTCAGCCCTCAGCTCTGTTGTCCCTGAGAGGCTGTGGTGAGTGGAGACCAGTCAAGCCCATCGGCGCGCATGTCCAAGGATTAGCGCCCGCGTGTCTGGTCCCAGGTGGCACCTGGCTCTGGCGGCATGGGGACAGTGAAGACTGTCACAACTCAGACTTACTGAACACTGCGGCAGGCACTGCTCGGGATACGTTCCCAAACAGGAAGAAAGAGATGACCCATGGCCCTGGACCTGAGGGGTGGTCTGAAGGTTGGCCCCCAGAACATGCTGCTGTCCTAACCCTCAAGGCTGAGGTCATAGGAGGCAAGGCCTTGGGGTGACTTGATTGTGCGAGGCAGCTGTCATTAGGGGGCCGGTGCCCTTATGAGAGACCTGGGGCGCTCCCAGCTGCCAAACAGCTGTTTCTGTGACCCCCGCCGGACCCTGCTGCACCCCGATCTCCACTGCCAGCCTCCACAACGTGAGAGCGAAGGCCCGCCGTGCACAAGCCGCCATCTGGTCTAGTCCCAGAGGCTGGGCAGCGGGAGAGAGAGCCTCCACACCGGAGAGCCGCGTTCCCAGCCCGGCCTGGGCAGTGCCAGGCAGTGGGAGAGCTGATCACGGGAGCCACGGCCAGAGCCCCAAGCACCCGACTCCAGTTGAACCCTGAGCGCCCCCCGCTAACCGGGACCCACTCTCTTCACCAGGAGTCTGTGCAAAGGGCTCCGTTCTCCACTCTGCTCGTCCCTAATAAGGGATGGGAAAGCATAGAGCCGCTGTGGCGAGTGGAGGCCCAGCTGCTGAAGCCACAGCTGTCTTCTCGCAACTCATGACTGATAGACAGATTTTCAGGATGCTCATCCCTGCGGAAAACCGAGCCCTGGTTCCTTCCGCGGCCATACTCTTGGCCCAGCACGCGCTGCGGTTCCTGGGGACACCTCCCACCCTTCTCCTTGGGGACGTGTGTGTTTTTTGGAATTTTGTAAAAACAAAATTGGTGGTAACTAACATTTCTTTACAATTTTTAAAAAAAACTTCTATACTTTGACATAACTCATGTAAAACCTTTCCAACGCACAGACTCTGTCTACCCCTCAACCCCCCACGCTGGGGAGAGCAGAGCGACTCTTCCCCAAGGTCCAGCCCACTGGCCTGGGGTTTGCCCCAGTGGGTCAGAGCGTTTCTGAGGCTACAGGAATGAGCACTGAGTTTCTCTCACTGTGATCAGGCGGTACGCACGTTCTTAACATGAGCCTGTCTCGAAGTTAGTAAGAAGGCTTGGCTTCCCGATCTCCCGCACTCATGTGCACACACACGCACACTCATGCACAGCAAGGCCCTGGGGTTTTGTATCTGGCAGGTGCAGAACGGCTGATTGCTCAGCCCCAGCGGGGTTCACCTGCTCCTTGCGGTCAAAGGGCTGTTTTCATCCTCTGCCAAATGCCCAAGTGACCCCCAGCAAAACCGAGCGGTGATGGACTCCAGACCTCCTGCTGCAGTACGGCGTTCACGCACTCCTGCCCACGGAGCCTAGATGGGGAGCTCTGACGTCACCGACCGGTCAGTCTGGGCAAACCACGAGTCAGCTCATCCAAGAAGCAGATCAGTGGAAGGAGAGCCCGCTGCTCCGACAGTCCTCCCAGCGGAAGCACCTGCTCGCCGCCCCGTGGTTTGAGGACGTGGTGTCTCTAGTGAGACACGTGCATATTCTTCTCAGCTGCCAAAAGATGGCCAGTGGCACTTGATGAGGGTGTAATGATGTGACCTGGACTGAGCATTCGAGCGGCACACAGACAGCCCACGTGGCTGGCAGCCTTCGTCTCTCCGCCGTGCACCGGCATCTCCATGCGGCTAGGACAGACGCGCCATCCTGGGCCCTGGAATGGCAGGAGAACCAGGACATGGCTCCTGGCCTCAGGGAGCCCCACAGAGGCTAAGCAAATGTGACAGATGGATAACGGGAGGCCGTGCTGGGGAGGGGCCCCTTGCTGGTGGCCAGGGCTGAGAAGGCCCCGAGGGACTGAAGGGTCAGCGCCTCAACAGTCCTCCGAGTGTCTACCTGAGCGGCTTTCCACCATGTCCTTCAACAAATGTTACACACGGTAGATTCTCAATAACCAACAGGGTCTCCCAAAAGACAGAGCAGGAGCAGAGCAAGAACACGAGGCTTGGGTGGGGTCTGGGCATCACGGGCTGCTGCTCGCGTAGCTGGTGGCGGCTGAGGGGCTTGGAAGCTACGTGTCCACCTCCCACAGTTAGGGGAACAGGGTCTGCCGTGACTGTGTCCCCACAGGTGCAGGTGGGGTTCTGCCGTGCTGGCAGAAGAAAAGACATGTCCAGCCCGGCGCAGCCCAGCGTCACACAGGCCCGGCGCTTCCGCAGCCCAGAAGAGGATGCATCACCCCGGAGAGGCAGAGCTACCCGGCCAGCACACCCTGAGAGACGACAGCCGGTGGGTCGAGGTGCAGAACGGTGCCGCATGGGGACACATCAGTGTCCTTTCAGAAAGAACTACAGAATCCATGTCCTTGCTGTTGATGTATCCCAAAATACTAACTTGTGAGTAAGATGCCAGGGATCATGGAATTCCCGTGTCCACAGCTTCGAGGGGAAGTGGCCGGTCTGGTGAGAGCGTCTGTAACCCATGAAGACAGGAAGCACCTTGAGGAGGGTGAGCGGTTACAGGATGGGGTGCGGTGGGACAGTGTCACGCACGACCCCCGACTAAAGGTGAAGCCTCGCCGCATCTCAGTACTGACCCTAATTCCTTCCATCGCTCTCTTGCTAGCAAGCTCACAAACATAGGCGACCTGACGTTCATAGTTCTTATACGCGAGCGAGCAAGAACAAAGTGACCAGGAAAGAGTCAACCGAGAAGCTCTTCATGGTAGCAGGTGTGCGGACGACGGACGCAAGCACGGCCGGGGAGTGACCGCGGGAAGTCGCGCAGAGGGCCACCGCCTCTGCTGATAAGCCTGCCTCCCTCGGGCTCTGCCCCGGCGCTCACAGCCCTGGAACGCACGGCCGACAGCAGGGGTGATTTCCACACAGACGGGCTGGGCTTCCGTGGGGCCCGTGTGAGGGGCAGGGTGCTCCACAAACCATGACCGTGGCAGGCAGTTCTGGGTCCCCACCCAGCCCCCGCGTCCAAGAGCATGGGCCAAGTTATGCCGCCTGACCAACTCCCACACCTGAACTCGACCCTCACCCAGTCCCAACGGGCCGTGGAGGCCGGCCACTTTCACCCGCAAATGCTCCCCCTGTCCGACTGGCCACAGCTCTGGAGTACGGCTGGCCCAGGCTCGCAGCTATGGCCCCTGGGGTCACTGGTGCCCCACTAGGGCTCCCCCCACAGCTCTCCTCCTCCAACTTCATGCTTTCCTGTTCACCCCGAAGACAGGGTTTTGGAAACGGAACGTTCATGGAATTCCCTGCACAGAACTCAGTGGTCACTCCAGTCGCTCACAGGGTCAGGCCCAAACTTCCGGGACCCGGGGCAGGAAGCTGGCATGGCCGGACTCCTTGGCACACGTGGGCTCCCCATCGGAGGCACCATGCTGGCCGTCCCAGCCCCCAGTGCCTGAGAAGCCTGGGCCCCCGCCAGTCCAGCACCCTCTCAGCTGTGAGCCCCTCCTGAGTGCCTCTGCATCTCCTTCCAGAAAGGCAGTCCCCCTGCCCCCAGGACCCCCGCTGCCACTGTGTTAACGAGTCCGTGCATCTTCTTTCTCCTCAACCTACCGCATTTCTCTGGCTGGCCCTGTCTGGCTCCCACCCCGTGACACCTGCCACAGTCATCTGTGTCTTGAGCACTGAGCTTGTGGGGCCCACACCTGGGTGTTGATGCTTTCAGGAGGGGCGACGTGGGTGACAGCAGACCACCATGCATGGGTGCTCGGGGATTTCTCCCCCCGCCTCTCCCTCAGCCAGACCCACCCAGGTCCAAGGTCCTGGAACAGCCCCACCGAGGCGAAGGAGCCAGGCCACAGGTGAACACGGAGTGGTGGACGGGGCAGCCAATTACTGGGGTCGGCCACTGCCCGGTAGCTCCCCTGGTACCACAAGACGCTCCCAGATCTGCTCCCAGTCCAGTCCAGAGACCCACACCCTCATGGGCAGGAGAGGAGGCCTGCAGAAGTAGAAGGACCCGTAGGCACCGGCTCATCCGCTGGACCCACTGAAAACGACGAGCAGGAGCTCGGTAATGACCTCACCTGGCACTATGTCAACAAATAAAACACGAAAGGCCAGGTGTTCATTACACCTTGAGAGGAGTAGGAAGGAGCAGATGCAGAAAGTCTGTGGGGCTTTCTGTGGCTGCCTGGCTCCGTCCCACTTCGGCTCCAGATCAATGACATCTGGGGTTCCCAGGACTCGATGTGAGCTGCCGCTCCTGGTCAGACTTTGGGTGTCAGAGATGAGGAAATGGGGTCAGAAACTTGAGCGAGAAAGTTGTGATCCGAACACACAGAACCCCCCACCACCACTTGAACCCCGGCATGGCCTATGATCGTGCACGTGGCCTCCGCGTTGGTTAACCCCACATTTTCACAGTGGTTCTGGTGCTTCCCTAAAACGTCTTAGATGTGTTAGTCAACCACACTTCTTATAAAAAAAAATACCATTTTGAAGCCAAGGCTGTGGGGTGCATTTCTTCAATAAAGCAAATAATGTTGTTCCTGTGAACAACAGGAACATCATAAGTGATTACAGCCCACAGTACAAGAGCCAGAATTTCATTATCACAGAGAAAATAAATCCAATACCAAGGTAACCACCTGGGGTTTCCTAATTACCCTGAGTCCTAACTGCCTGGGATATCCTAACCACCAGGGACGTCCTCACCACCTGGGACATCCTCACTCCCTATGATGTCTTTTTTTTTTTTTTTTTTAAGATTTTATTTATTTGACAGAGAGAGATCACAAGTAGAGAGAGAGAGAGAGAGAGAGAGAGAGAGGAGAAAGCGGCTCCCTGCCTAGCAGAGAGCCTGACGTGGGACTCGATCCCAGGACCCCAAGATCATGACCTGAGTTGAAAGCAGAGGCTTTAACCCACTGAGCCACCCAGGCGCCCCCCGTCTGGGATGTCTTAACCACCACGGATGTCCTCACCACCCAGGATGTTCTAACTATCAGGGATGTCCTAACCCCCTAGGGATGTCCTAACCATCTAGAATGTCCTAACCACCAGGGATATCTCAAAGCTAGGACATCCGAATCACCCAGGGATAACTTAACCACACACGGATGTCCTAACCACTAAAAACTAACCGCTAAGGTTGTCCTAACAGCCTAGGGATGTCCTAACTACTAGGGATGTCTGGCACATATGTAACTTGTCAAGAGTCAGACATGACAGCACCCATGAAGTCAGGAGGAGGTTGGTGTGGCCGTGATCAGGATGAAAACCTCCCATGGTGTTGTGTTTTCACTCAGACACAAGAGATCTGCAGCATTTCTGAGTGGTTATATTCAAAGCAGCATTAAAAAGCTCTAACTGTCCTATAGTCATAAGATTCGAGGCTTCACTTCTATTTGAAAAGTGTAAACAAAGAACATATCCAATTTGAGCTTCTAGCAGAGACACCTTCAGAAATAACTAGTGTGTCACAAAAACACGGCTGAATGAAAGAGTCCGTGTGAATGAGAGATCCTTCCTTCCTCCACGTGTTAGAGAGCCATCCCACCAGCCAGCGGGACCAAGTGCTCACTCCTCCCTGTGTTAGATTCCCTAGGGTACCAGCTGGTCTCCCCACCCAGCTGTCTTCTCTCCTGGTCAGATTAAAACTCTCTCAATGCTTCTCTAGCTAAAAACCCCATGAAAACATGTCATTACTTGATTTTTCCTGAAATTTGTGGGATCAGGTTATGTTGTACACTATTTTGAAGAAGAGAATCTTGAAAAACCCATGTGAAAAGAAACAGGTGAAAAACTTGTTCGAGAGAGAAAGAAGGAGGAAAAAGGAAGAAGACTTAAGAAGTTTAAAACTTAGAAGTGAAGTGGAGAGAGAGCTTCAAGGTGAAGCAGCTCCAGGACCCCCTGAGCCCCTTCCTGTCCCGGATGCTGGGAAAAGCCGGTCAGACGAGAGAGAGGAAAACAGGCGAGGAAACGGGGGAAACAGGGGAAACC
Source organism: Enhydra lutris kenyoni (assembly GCF_002288905.1). Lineage (NCBI taxonomy): Eukaryota > Metazoa > Chordata > Mammalia > Carnivora > Mustelidae > Enhydra > Enhydra lutris. The sequence goes on from NW_019154121.1 coordinate 31,648,968, forward strand.
GCACAGCCCAACAGCAAAAAGAGACCATGAGGAATAGGGTGAGAGTTAAAAACAAGAAAAAGAGGAGTGAATTAGAATGACCGATGTTTATTAGGGGAAGAAAAGACTGGCGTTTTGGAAGGAAAAAATAGTTTCAAACATTTGCTGCTTTAGGAGGAAGGCCCCAAACCTGTGACACACTGACTGATGGCCTGTTCCTCCCCCAGAACCGGGTGTCCTGCCCAAGGGGCATCGTCCGTGGTGGCGGGGGGCCAGCCCTGCGCGGAGCGAGGGGCAGTGGGCAGCCGCAGACCCCAGCTTAGAGTGAGCACCTCAAGGGAGGATCCAAACCCCAAGAAGGGTGTGAACACGGAGCAGAGGAAGAAAGCCACGCCCTCCCGTTTGGTGATTGGGGCCTCCAAAAGGCATGAGGGCCCCAGGCCAGCTGACATGGCAAAGCTCATCTGTGAAAAACCAGTCCACAAGGAGAACACAGCTACCTTGACATCCAGGCCGGAACACCGAGCCATTAAGTCTAGTCGTTGGCCTGTCCTCAGCCCTTAAAAGAACATCAGGAACGCTCCAGTGAGGGGATGGAGAAGCCGGACTGCACGCGCTCGGCCTTACCCCCGAAGCCCCATACCACTTCTCAGGAGGGAAACCACAGCTGCCTACTGTCCTTCTCTGCGCCAGTCATGGGGTTTGCCTCCTGAAGATGGTTCCCATGGGAACCCGAAGCAAGCATGCACGTTCTCAACACCAGCACTCCAAGCTCTGAAGGCCACTTGGCATCACGGGAAGATACTGGATCTTTGTGCCTCTTACCACACGGATTTCCCGAAACCCTCAGATTCCCAGAGTGTAGGGGTGACAAGGGCATCTCAGTTCTAATAAGGTGACCTTGGAGACCCCTGCATGGCTTTAGGATAGAGCTGGTCACCAGGAAGACCAAACCTTGATCAGAAGCCTTGAACTTCTAGTTGCAACCCCCACCACTCCAGGGTTGGGGATGGGATTAGGGAGAGACAGAGACTGAATTAATTACCAATGGCCAATGACTCAATGATCATGCCATCAGAACAGAACCTCCATAAAGACCCCAGAGGGGGGGACTTTGGGTGGCTTAGTCAGTGGACTCTCTGGCTCTTGGTTTCAGCTCAGGCCACGATCTCAGGGTTGTGAGATCAAATCCTGCAGCAGGCCCCATGCTCAGTGTGGAGTCTGGGGGAGACTCTTTGCTCCTCCTTCTCACGCTTGCTCTCTCTCTCTAACCCCGGAATGGCAGTTCAGAGAGCTTCCAGGTCGGCGAGCGTGTGGGGGTGCCGGGAGGCTGGTGCACCTGGAGAGAGCACAGGAGCTCTGAGGGCACCCCCATCCCTGGCTCTGTGCATCTCCTCCATCTGGGGTTCCTGAGGTGCAGCTTCTATAGTAAACAGGTCATCTCGTAAGGAAACCGTGTCCCAGAGCCTGGGAGCTGCTCCGGCACATCGCTGGCCCTGAGAAGAGGGTCCCGAGAACGCTGAATCACAGCCAGCTGGGCAGAAGGAGGGGAGCGCAGACTTGTGGCTGCATCTGAGGTGGGGGACGGTCTTGTGGGATGGAGCCCCTCACCCACGGGGTCTGCGTGAACCCCAGGTAGTGAGGGTCAGAAGTGAACCGGGGTCCCTTGTACATGGACAAAATGCCACCAGACGGTCTGGTCTGAAGAGGAGGCTACACGTGGGCCTGCCGTTTGGGAAGGCCTGGGAGCAGGTGCCCTTCTCTGCAGCCGCCCTCTCAAGCAGACGAGGCCCGGAGAGCGAGCAGAGATCCCAGGGGCTGGAGCCCTGGTGCCCCACATCCGTCCAGCCATTAGAAACCACCGGGCCAGGCAGTCCTCCTCCCACTCCCCACAAAGGTGGAAGTATCTGAGGAAAATCGGGGGAATGTATGTATGTAAACCCGCATTAACATACTGATTTCAAGTATTATCAGACACGTAGAGCTACGAGCGATGATAAAACAGTGTCTCAGAAGGGAAGAAACATTTTCCCGAACAGAAGCAATGCCCAGCTGGGGTTCCAGTTGGAAGAAAGACCACGAAAAGCCCACGACGGTTAGCTCAGAGGCGGAACTTCCACGGTGAAATTTTACCTTCCGATGGAGGCCAGCGACTTTTTAAAGGCAGAGCAATACGGAAACGAATCCCCCCAGATAGGCAGGTCACAGGAACGGGACAGACCAGCACTCCTGAGCCTTCCGTAACCGCCCAGCTGAAGCCGTCTGCTCGGGGCCGAACGGTGTCCCTCCGAGAAGGCACGCGGCTCCTGCGGGTGCGACCGCGTTTGGAAACAGGATCCTCGCAGTGGGGATCCAGGAGAAACGAGGTCATCGGGGTGGGTCTAATCTGATGTGAGTGGTGTCCACATAAAGGCGGAGGACAGGGGCCCACAGGGGAGATGGCTGAGAGTGGTGGCAGCACCGAGAGGCGCAGGAGGCCTCGCCCGGGCCCCGCTGACACCCTCGCCCTGCACCTGTGGGCTCCGCAAGCTCGACACAAGGCCCCCGTCTCTCGGGCCCCTGAGCCACCCAGTCCAGATAGGAGCCATCAGGAGCCGCAGCACTGGGGGCCCACAAGCCCCCCCGGGGCATCCCCACGACCTCCCGCGTTCTCCGGCTGGAAGCCTTTCTTCCCCCCCGCGCTCACGAGCTGGGAGGTGGATGAGGAGGAGGCACGTTCACTCTCACGTTCAGGGGCCCGCGCCTGAGCCCAGCCCTGCGGACCACGCTGATTCAACGGGCCGCATGGGGGCCGTGGAGTCACCACCGCTGGGGCACGGGGGCGCTGCTGCCTTCCACAGCTTCCAGGGGTCCCAAAATGGACTCACAGAACCGAGTGTCTATTCTAGAAGACTCTGCCTGGTGACAGACCCCCTTGGTCCTGTAGACGTCGGTGCGCCGGGAGTAAACGGATTCTTCCCAGCATCCCGCACCTCCTCGTCCCCACATGTGGCCCACGGGGTCTCCTTCGTTCTCAAGCGAGGGCGGCTCTCGCCAAGCGGCCGAACCCAAGCAGGGAAGCCGCGGCGACGGCCCTGATAAGACGGTCGTTTGTGCCACTGCCACCGCCCGGGGACGGAGCGCCGTCCGGGCACCGGGGAGCCCCTTGGCCGCTGCTTATCCTTGAAATGGAGAAATAGAAGCGTGACGCGTTCAGGAACTGGGAAATTCATGCTTTTTCTGATTTGAAAAAGTAAATAAATGAAGGGCAAGCAAAGGGTATTTTCTACGAATCGCATTCTCACATAAACTTCCCAAAGGGAACTTTAATCTTCAGTGCATGTTACTATGTTACTGTTCATTTGTTTAAAAAAAAAAAAAACAAAAGAAAAAGGAAAGGAAAAGGTCAGGCGCCACTAAATAAAGTGACAAAGCTGGAAGTGGCTGAAGTCACTCAGGAGGGACGGGGACAGAAGTCAGGGGTCACACAGGAGGGACAGGGACGGAAGTCGGGGGTCACGCAGGAGGGACAGGGGGACAGAAATCAGAAGGTGAGCTGCTCATGCTGTGGTATTTAAGATGTATTAATTATCGTCGCAGTAAAACTACACAAGAGAGAGTGTGCTTTGAAGCTGGAAGCTCCGAAGGCCCAGAAACCTTTGAAGTCTGTCCGTGTCCTTCGTTTCTCAGTCTTGATTCAGGAGGACGCTCTGAGCGTCTGGGCTTTCACTCTCGAGGGACCTTTGTCTGTTTCAGCAGGAGGACGCGCAGGAAGATCTCCTGTTTCTGGAGAAACAGGCCGTGTGGAGCCTTCCCGCCCACCCCCAGATCCAGACCCCATGCGAAGGGGCCTTTCTGCTCCCGCCAGGCTCTGGAACAGCTCCCCAGCCCAGCTCCGGCTGAGCGAGGGGCACTGGTGTCCCATCAGTCTCCTGACTCCACCAGGGAGCGTGAGCACGACTCTGTCCAGAAGAAGAGGAGGGGCTCGCTCTGAAGAAAGCCGTGCGTCCCTCCACACCACTTCAGTGATGGCCCCATCTCCCATCCTTCCCAGGGAAGGTGTCCCCCATCCTTCCTGGAGGATGTGTTCCCCGTCCTTCCCAGAGGAGGCATCCCCTATCCTTCCTGGAGGAGGTGCTGCTCTCAGCTGTGCTCTTGTAGCTCAGGGCAGAACAGTGTGGGGGTGACCCCCCAGGAAGCATGGCCTCCTTTGGCTCAGGGGACCCAGAGGGACCCCAGGACACAGCATGGTGGACGTCACCCACGGCTCCTGGTGCTGCTCCCTGTGCATGGTCACAGCACACAACTATACCCCGTTCATGGGAAAGTGGCTCTCACTGGACACGGCCCAGGCTTGGGCAGGAAATCCCATGTTGCGTACACATGAAGTGATGAGGCCACGTAATGGGCAACTTTTCTGTGCTCCCAAGGAGGAAACACCGGGCAAGTGAACAAACTTCTGTAATCTACTCATTCACACACTTATTCATTCACACACTTACTCATTCACACACTTACTCATTCACACACTTACTCATTCACATTCATAATCAAATGTAGCTCTATGACTCAGCTGACCAAAAGTATACGACGCTGTATCTTTTGAACATGGCCCCGTACGTGCTGAGGGCTAAAAGTCTTCCCCAAAACATTTCTTCTGAGACCGTCATGTGGACGTTGGACCAGCTTCCCGGACCATGGAGCAGCAAGGCTGGCCACGTCCCTCAGGCAGGGGTAAGCTCATGGCTTTGCATTTCCCTCAACAGCCCTGGGTCTCCAGGGCCAGGGGTCACCCCAAATTTAATTTGAAGAGCCATAGCTATTTCCATAAAAAAAGCAGTGACAAAGTTGCCAGTTCCATTATCGGGGGACACGGCGGCATCGAGCAAATTGGGGCAGCAAACCAGCGCGTGCACGCACGTCCGTCTACGCCATCAGCCGCCCCGTGTGTCTGTGCCTGTGCAGGTGCGCGTCTCCACGGAAACAGAGTCCGGGGCTGGTGCACGTCTCCCACAAAAACAGAGTCCAGGGGAGGCGAAGCCGTGTCAGGTGAACGGCGCAGAGTCTACAGTGAGCAGTTCCTCAGCTGAAAACAGGACTCACTGGCTTCGGGCACTGCCACCAGGCAGCCCACAGCCCTGGCAGGCCACACAGGGGCCTGGAGACCTGCGTTCCGCTCTGGGGACAGAGGAAGGAGAGAGATAGGAGAGGCCGGAAAATGCCAGCCAGGGGGACAGTCGGAACAACGAGCAGTTGATCAGCCGCCCCGTGTGTCTGTGCCTGTGCAGGTGCGCGTCTCCACGGAAACAGAGTCCGGGGCTGGTGCACGTCTCCCACAAAAACAGAGTCCAGGGGAGGCGAAGCCGTGTCAGGTGAACGGCGCAGAGTCTACAGTGAGCAGTTCCTCAGCTGAAAACAGGACTCACTGGCTTCGGGCACTGCCACCAGGCAGCCCACAGCCCTGGCAGGCCACACAGGGGCCTGGAGACCTGCGTTCCGCTCTGGGGACAGAGGAAGGAGAGAGATAGGAGAGGCCGGAAAATGCCAGCCAGGGGGACAGTCGGAACAACGAGCAGTTGA
>NW_019154121.1:31654515-31678801 GCF_002288905.1 Enhydra lutris kenyoni
GTTCTCTTGTGCGGTTTGTGAGCTGTCCTGCTCTGTCCCAGCTGCTGGGAGGGAGCCTCTCAAGCCCCAGATATGCCCGTGTGCGAGCAGAGTCCGTGCTGCTCCTGGTGGGCCCTTGGCACCAGGCCCCAAGCCTCACGCTCAGTGCTCACAACATGGCTCAGGGTGGGAGCTGCCACACCAGAGGGACAAACCATGGGATGGAGGCCCCGTGGTGGCGGCCCGACCCCTGGGGAGGGGTCTGGATGCCGCTTTCACCCCTGGCCGTGGGTACCTCAATCACGCCGACATACTGAAACCCCAGTGAAGCCTCTGGACGGCAGGTTCAGGGGAGCCTCCCTGGTGGGCAGGACCCCGCAGACCCTCTCAGGTCAACGTGCTGGGAAAACGCTACATCTGGGCTCCACAGGGAGAGAACAAAGCAGTGTCAGGCCAAGACCCACCCAGGGACCCTCCTATGTGTCTCTTCTTTCAGCGGGTCCTGGTTTGTACCCTTTTGTGTGGTAACAAAACTGTGATCATAGACGGAGCTTTCCTGAGTTCTGTGAGTCAGTCCAGCAAATTATCAGACCTGAAGGGGGGCACGGCAACCCCTTTCTATAGTCTGTCAGGGAGTTTGGGTGGCCCAGGGAGCCCCATGCTTGCACTGATGTCTGGTGAGGATGGTCTTGGGGGACTGGTGCCTTCACCTGTGCCTCATCCCAGGCAGCTACGGCCAGACTGCCCACTGCCTGCGTGTGGTGTCTGGGGCACAGAGTAACTGACAGGACCCCCAGGCCAAGAGGCAGGGCCCAGGGACTAGGGGGCAGGGTAGCTGCTTGGATTCCTCACCTCAGTCCTTCTCCCCTCCCAAACGATGACAAGCTGAACAGAGTCTGGGTTCACAGCAGAGGCCTGGGCACGAGAGGCCAGCTTGGCCACACAAGACTGGTCAGTACTCAGCCGTGTGGATGCTCATCTCCCTGGGAACCAGCTTACATAGTGACGCGTGGTCCAAATCCTACACAAAACTCTTCTCTGTGGTCTGTGTTAAATAAAATGCCATAATGCAAAGCTGGGGTCAATTTGGTGACTCTTCTTAAAACTAATCACTGTTTCTTTTGGACTGACTCAGAGCACGCAGTCTGCCTAACACGTCTGAGCTCAGGAGAACCAAAAGCTGGAGATCAGACTGGAAAATCTGACACGTGTTGTTGTCTTTGTAAGCATCCATGTGGCAAAGGCACATACTCTGAAATACTCCAGCGCTGTAACGAACAGGTCTCTGAACTATAAAACTATAGAGTCAGGAGGGACTCCAGATTGGAGCAAACACGGAAAACAACACGGATGTCAAATGCATAAACACACTGAATATAACACCACAGAGATGCCGACACACAACTAAACTGGAAAGGAAGGGAGGGAAGTCCCCCCACGCCCAAAGCAGAGCAAAGCAAGCCAGGGAGATGGGCGTGCACAGAGACATGCTGGGGAGCAGGCGGTGTCTGCCCCAGGCCGAGCGCCTCTGTGCCCAGAGCTGACGTCTGCTCAGAGGCAGACTCCCAACCACGGCCTCAAGAGGAAAGCGGGTCAGATCAGAAGAACCTGTCCCTCCCTCCCATCTCTGCTTCCGGCTCTGGGTCGAAGCAAAAGTGTCTCCCGTGAGAAAGAGAAAGCCAGAGACTGCGTCCGCCAGGAGTGTCGCACCCTAACGTGATAATACATACTTAACACTCCAGCTGGACTCACTCTAAAACGACAGTAAAGAACATTTCCAATAAGGAGGTTTCTTGGGACTTCTACCTGATTCCCGTAAGAAAAAGATAAACTTACAGTTAAAAATTGTAAACAACATAAGAAACAACCCAAAATGAAGTTTTAGTGAAATTCAAAAGAATAAGCAAATGAGAATTAACACCATAAGAAATCAAGATGATGTAGTAACCTGAAAAAGACTGTAACACCAAAAAGTAATGAAATCAGAAATGATAAAGAATGCTGATGAACACACACATAAAAGCTAGTTATTTGGAAAGACAAGTAAAACAGGGAAACAGCTACTGAGATTCTCATGAATGGAAACAGGTAGAAATAAGAAACATTAGGAACCAAGAAGGGACATAACAGCAAATATGGTAAGGATCTATAGACTGAGAGAATGCCAGGAACAACACAAAGGTAATTGGGAACAGAAATGAAATGCATAATTTTTAGGAGGAAAACACCAAAAATGTCAAAATTGCATTGAAAGGAAGAAAATGACTATACTCATAGCTGTGAAACAGGATGCCAGCATTCACAGCCTGGTGCCAAGGAGGACCCCAGGGCCAGTGGGCACAGTGTCAGACAGCCTCAGAGCAACGGCCCCTCCCTGCCTCAGGCAGGTGTCTCCCAAAGGGAAAAAAACTTCATTACCAAAAAGGGTCTGTCCCAAAAAGGCAAAAATCTGCATCAGAAAGTCTATATGTTATTCACTTTATTAAGAGCTTAAAGGAAGGGGGGGGCACCCGGGTGGCTCAGTTGGTTACGCATCTGCCTTCAGCTCAGGTCAGGGTCCCAGGGTCCTAGGATTGAGCCCCATGTCAGACTCCTTGCTCAGCAGGGAGCCTGCTTCTCCTGCTCCCTCTGCCCTTCCCCCTGCTTGTGCTGCTCGCTCTCTCTCTCTGTCAAATAAATAAAATCTTTTCTTTTTTTAGAAAGAGAGAGATTAAAGAGAGGAAAACCCAAATTACATTTCAGAGATTCAAGAATAAGCATTTCATCCATTCAAAAAAAAATTTTTTTTTTAATTTTAAGAAACAGGGAATACAATTTCCTTAATCCAGTAAAGGTTATCTACCCAAGTCTTTCAGCAAAGATCATCCTTTGTAAGGACGGATTACTGGAAAATCTTCTCTTCAAGTCTGACACAAACACCGACACCTGCTATCACTCCTTCTACTTAACAGGATATAGAGAATCCTAGGTAACTTTAAAAAAAATGATATACTGTTCTCCAAAGAGGCTGCACCAACTTGCATTCCCACCAGCAGTGTGAGAGGGTTCCCCTTTCTCCACATCCCCTCCAACACACGTTGTTTCCTGTCTTGCTAATTCTGGCCATTCTAACTGGTGTAAGGTGGTATCTCAATGTGGTTTTGATTTGAATCTCCCTGATGGCTAGTGATGATGAACATTTTTTCGTGTGTCTGATAGCCATTTGCTTGTCTTCATTGGAGAAGTGTCTGTTCATGTCTTCTGCCCATTTTTTGACGTGATTATCTGTTTTGTGTGTGTTGAGTTTGAGGAGTTCTTTATAGATCCTGGATATCAATCTTTTGTCTGTACTGTCATTTGTGAATATCTTCTCCCATTCTGTGGGTTGCCTCTTTGTTTTGTTGACTGTTTCCTTTGCTGTGCAGAAGCTTTTGATCTTGATGAAGTCCCAAAAGTTTATTTTGGCTTTTGTTTCCTTTGCCTTTGGAGACATATCTTGAAAGAAGTTGCTGTGGCTGATATTGAAGAGGTTACTGCCTATGTTCTCCTCTAGGATTCTGATGGATTCCTGTCTCACGTTGAGGTCTTTTATCCATTTTGAGTTTATCTTTGTGTACGCTGTAAGAGAATGGTCGAGTTTCATTCTTCTACATATAGCTGCCCAGTTTTCCCAGCACCATTTATTGAAGAGACTGTCTTTTTTCCACTGTATATTGCACTACTGGTAAATACTGGGTATTTACCCCCAAGATACAGATGTAGTGAAAAGAAGGGCCATCTGTACCCCAATGTTTATAGCAGCAATGGTCACGGTTGCCAAACTGTGGAAAGAACCAAGATGCCCTTCAGCGGACGAATGGATACGGAAGATGTGGTCCATATACACTATGGAGTATGATGCCTCCATCAGAAAGGATGAATACCCAACTTCTGTAGCAACATGGACGGGACTGGAAGAGATTATGCTGAGTGAAATAAGTCAAGCAGAGAGAGTCGATTATCATATGGTTTCACTTATTTGTGGAGCATAACAAATAGCATGGAGGACATGGGGAGTTAGGAGAAGGCAGTTGGGGGAAATTGGAAGGGGAGGTGAACAATGAGAGACTATGGACTCTGAAAAACAATCTGAAGGGTTTGAAGAGGTGGGGGGGTGAGAGGTTGGGGAACCAGGTGGTGGGTATTAGAGAGGGCACAGACTGCATGGAGCACTGCGTGTCGTACAAAAACAATGAATACTGTTATGCTGAAAATAAATTTAAAAAAATGATATATAGGATTTGAAGGGAAGAAAACAATTTGAAGCTGGGGATACGTTTTCCTACATATAGGATCTACCATCAAGCAAGTAAAACTAACACGAAGTTTCCTCAAAGATGCAAGACACAAGGTCAGAGCAGAAAACCAAGTGTCTCTACATCAGTAACCGATCATAAATTAATAATTTTACCTTTTTCTTTTTTAAAATATTAAGCTGTTAAACTGTTTGTTACCTTTCTACCTTTATGGAGATATGACTGGAATGTAACACTTTGTAAACTTAAGACACACATTGTGAGGACTGGATACAACGTACACCTGAGATGCGGCCACACTAAGATGGTGAACACATCCACCCTATCTCCTGGTCACTGTTCTGTGCTGGGAGAACATGTAAGATCTACTCCCTTTGCAACTTCCAAGCACAAAACACAGCATTAGTAACTATTAACATAGTCTCCACGCTGGTAACATAGTCTCCACGCTGGATATTAGATCCCCAGAACTTACTCATTTTGTAATTGTAAGTTTGTATCCTTTGACCAACATCTCTCCATTCCCAACCTCCCCCTACCCGCCCCGGGCAACCACAATTTTCCCGTTTTATGAGGTTGGTTTTTTAGATTCCGCATATTAGTGAGATCATACAGCATTTGTCTTTCTCTGCCTGGTTTATTTAACTTAGCATAATGCCTTCAAACTTCATGTTTGTTGTTGCCAATGGCAGAGTTCCCTTTTTATGGTTGAGTAATATTCCACTGTGTGTGTGTGTGTGTGTGTGTGTGTGTGTGTGTGTGTGCGCGCGCCAAATTTTCTTTATCCATTCATCCATCAACAGTCTGTTTCCACATATTGGCTATTTTAAATAACACTTCACTGAACACAGGTGACTTATCTCTTCAACATAGTGATTTTATTTTTCTTTTGGGTTTTTTTTTTTTTAAATAAATACCCAGAAGTGAAATTGCTGGATCACAAGGTAGCTATTTTTAAAATCTTGAAAAGCGTTGTTTTCTATAATTGCTATACGATAATAATTTTAAACATTTTTAAATGACTAGGAATTAATTTAAAAATAATCCACTCACAGGACTTCAAAAAACTTTACAAAATATTTTAAGAACTTAAAAGGAAAACTAATACGAGAAAGGAATAACTCAATAAATGATAATAAAAACCTAAATTCACCATGTTACATGGATGGGAAGACCCAAGATTGGATATGTGCCAATTCTGTCCAAACTAAGCTAAGTGATAAACAGAACCCTGATTGAAAAATCTCATCAGTCTTTCTCGGGAACTTGACAAGCACGATCTTGGCAAGATGGACAAATACAATCAACAGCAAAACTCAGAAGCTAGGAAGATAGTATCTGCATGTGGGACTGGGGTATACAACATATATGATGTCACAGAACAAATGTGACATCACCGGTCAGAGGAAGAGAGGATATTTAAACCACTTAGCAAAAGGTACTAGGACAGTTGACTACGGGGACAGAGATAAAATTCTATCTTGCAGGATGCGGAGAAAGGGGAACCCTCCTACACTGTTGGTGGGAATGCAAGCTGGGGCAGCCACTCTGGAAAACAGCATGGAGGTTCCTCAGGAAGTTGAAAATGGAGCTACCCTATGACCCAGCATTCGCACAACTGGGTATTTACCCTAAAGATACAAACGTAGTGATCCAAAGGGGCACATGCACCCGAATGTTTATAGCAGCAATGTCCACAATAGCCAAACTATGGAAAGAACCTAGATGTCCACTGACAGATGAATGGATAAAGAAGATGTGGTATATATACACAATGGAATACTATGCAGCCATCAAAAGAAATGAAATCTTGCCATTTGTGATGATGTGGATGGAACTAGAGGGTATTGTGCTGAGCGAAATAAGTCAATCAGAGAAAGACAACTATCATATGATCTCCCTGATATGAGGAAGTGGAGATGCAACGTGGGGGGTTTGGGGGGTAGGAAAAGAATAAATGAAACAAAATGGGATCTGGAGGGAGACAAATCATAAGAGACTCTTAATCTCACAAAACAAACTGAGGGTTGCTGGGGGGAGGGGGGTCGGGAGAGGGTGGTGGGGTTATGGACATTGTGGGGGGTGTGTGCTGTGGTGAGTGCTGTGAAGTGTGTAAACCTGGTGATTCACAGACCTGTACCCCTGGGGCTAAGAATACATTATATGTTAATAAAAAATAAAAAATTAAAAAAAATTCTATCTCTCAACAACAGCAAAAAATTCCAGATGGATTAAAGCCTAAAATTCTGGAAGAGGATACTAGCAATTATTTTTGTGACATCACTATAAAGAAAGACACTACAACAGAGACCCAAAAAGCCCAAACTATAAAGCGAGTATCGATCAATTTGATAAGCCTGACTTCTAGAAAATTCTGTGCAAAAGATACCATATAGAAAGATAAAAGATAAGTAGTATCTTTATTTTCGTAGCATATAGAATTTACTGACAAAGGATTAGTACTCAAATATAATACTACATATTAAGTGATAAAATCTTACAACACATGTAATACAAAGTGTTTACCTATAAATGTATAGTGTATATTAATACATAACATTTGTAACATCTCAAAGATACAAATATAATGTTTTATCATTTATAACCTTATAAATGCTGGTTTATTTAACTTAGCATAATGCCTTCAAACTTCATGTATGTTGTTGTCAATGGCAGAGTTCCTTTTTTATGGCTGAGCAATATTCCATTGTGTGTGTGTGTGTGTGTGTGTGTGTGTGTGTGTGCCAAATTTTCTTTATCCATTCATCCATCAACAGTCTGTTTCCACAGAGCCCATTCCAGCCCCTCCATCCCACCCGTATCTCTCAGGGAGAAAGAAAGAGGGCTGAGAGGTGCATGTGAAGGTCACAGCCTCAGGCACTGGCCACTCAAAGACTGTGAGACGTGATCACAGGACTATAACTTCCCGTCCCTCCACCCCTCACCACGACAGTGTCCGTCTGGGGAATTAGAGCTACAAGAACTGCACAGCTCAGACCTTATCTTTAAAGTCTCTAGGGAAACCTAAAGAAAATGGAGGGAACAAAACAAGGTCCCTAGAGGAAATTCTGGCCTCTGCCACCTACAGCCATGGCACACAGTCAACAGAGCCCAGTCATGGCCAGATAAACATAAACCCCACACCAAAGGCCCATTTGCTTGTTCCTTTTGTCTGGTAGGTCATGGCTGGCTTTAAACACAACTACAAGGCAAGATAAAAGGCAAAACCACAAAGACAGTGTGAAGAGACAGAGCAAGCATCAGAATCAGACTCTGACATGGTAGAGAGTTTGGAAACATCAGACCAAAGACTTAAATATCCACGACTAACAGGCTAAGAGCTTCATCAGCAAAAGTGGGCAACGCGCAGTAACAGCGAATAACGCAAGCAGAGGAATGGAAAATCTGAGAAGATGCTAGAAATCAGACGTGTAATAGAAACAATGAATACCTTTGACGCGCTCATGGGTAAACCTACGCGGGGCCAACGGAAGAGCCAGCGAGCTTGAAGATACGTCAACAGAAACCCCTAAAACGGCCTCGCAAAGAGAAGAAAAATGACAAGATGGGACAGAATATCCATGAACCGTGGGACACATTATAAGAGGTTCACCGCATGTGTAACGGGACGACCAGAAGAACAAGAAAGAAAGGAACAGAAGAAAGATTCCAAATAATAATGGCTTAGAAATTTCAAAACTAATGACAGACAGTAAACCACAGATCCAGGAAGCTCAGAGAGCGTCGATCATTATTAATCAACCCCATCCACGCTTTGGCATATTATATTCAAACTGCAAAGAATCAAAGACAAAGAGAAAAATCTTGAATAAGCCAAAGACAAAACACCTAACCTGCCAAGAAGCAAAGGCAGCTTACATTGGCTTTGTTTCGGAAACCACGCGAGCAAGAAGAGAATGAAATTAAATACCTAAGATGTTACAACACACTGACCCAGCAGTCCTGTATCCAGTGAAATTATTCTTTGAGAGTAAAGGAGAAATTCTTTTACAGATAACAAAAATCGAGGGATTCTATCAACAGTTGGTCTGCCTTGAAAGAAATGTTAAAAGAAACTCTTCAGTGAGAAGGAAAATAATGTAGGTGAGAATCAGATGTATGTACAGAGCTATGCAAATATCTAAGGGGAAACATTCCAGGCTTTGGGAAGAGCAGTGCAAAGGCCCCGGGGCAGGGGAGAAAGCTTGCTGGGACGGTTGCAGGAATAGGAGGAAAGCTGAGGCACTTGAAAAAGACCCACTCATTATTAGAGGAAGTTAAAAGTAAGAATAAGAATACATTGTATAAAAATTTAATTTTCCCCAAGTAGTTCTTAAGACTGTTGACATAAAGAAATAATTGAAAACTACAAATACTCAATATTTTTCCTCTTGGGAAATCTACAGCCAAAGAAACACGTGAATACTTACTTAGGTCCAGAAAAAAGGAACTAAGTTTATGTGGGTTTGGTTCTTGTAAGGTCCGTGTCAGTCTCTGCTAACAGCTACCTGTCACGTGACTCTTTCCTGTACTTCTTCGCCTCCTGCGAATGATTAAGTCTGTGTTTGAAAAGACAGACTCCCTTCACGCCATGTCTAGCTCCTTTATTAATGCTTGTACCTTGCAGAGCACGTACTAATCTCGTGGTTCTGAGTTCTCTGTGTACAGGTGTTCCCCGTATTAGGCCTTCAAGGAGCTCAATGTCAGCAGAGAGACATCCTGTATTAAGAGAGGTTGTAATTAAAGACGCCAAGAGATTCTGGAGGACACGCGCTTTCACCTGTGAGCTGTGCTGGGACATTTCTCCATCTGGTAGCAGGACACACCAGGAAGTACACGCCCCAAAGCACCTAAATCACGTGTAGACCGCACATCCGGACAAATGAATGAGTGAATTTCCAAACTTACAGCACAGAGAAGCCAGGAGCCAGAAACGTCGAGGCTGGGGAACGGATCAGATGCCTCGCGGTTAGCAGCACACGGACGACGGAGGGCGGTTCCGGTTAAGTGCTCCAGTCGGCGAGAAGTCCCGCCAGAGCAGAGCAGCGGCCCCAAGAGCCGGGCAAGCGCGGGGAAAGCCGAGGCGTGACTCTGCCCGCACTCTCTGTGCGGCTGCTGGGCCTCGGAGGCCAGGCCCCTCCACCCGCAGGAATGACGAATTCAGAAAGAAATGAAAGATCACGTACTGTAACTAATACTGAGCGTAATGGATATAATATTTCCATTTGCACCCGTTGCTCTCAATATCTTCATCACATCCCTTCACGGGCAAATATGTGCTGTTGACTTGTTCCTTGTCGGTTTTCCTCGCTCCTCAGTGAAAACCGCGGAGAACAGGGACGCTGCTGGTCCGAGCACACAGCCACACCTGACAAGACACGGCTGGTCGGGAACCCTGGTCAGTGTCTCGCTGACGCCTCGGGTTGTGGTAGGGGACGCCCGTGGTCCGCGCGCCGGGAAGCAAGTGCTGGCATGCACCTCTGCGGCCCACGCATGCTGGAAAACAGGTGCTAAGGAAGCGCCTGGGAAGACCCATGTTATGCTGCGTGGCCCTGCCAGAGGGAAGGCTTGCGGCGTCCTCTTTTGTGAACTCCAAACACACACACACATTCATGACGTTTCTGGAAGGTGTGGGAATCATCTGGCCATTCTGCAGCCGTCGTCGAGGAAAGCGCAGGACAGCGGGGGGCGGGGGGGAGGGCTGGTGAGATCACACATGGTGCGAGGGGAAAGCGCGCCTCAGATCTGCAGGAAGAAACGCAAGGATTCCACACCCCGTGCGGACGGGACTGTCGTCTCTACTCCTCCGTGCTGATTCCATGTCCAGCCTTGTGGACCCGCTAGGCTGGCGACGGGACAGCAGCAGGACTTCACTCCTGTTGCCTGACGTGAAAGGGATGCTGAGTTTTTTCAACAAAAACACTCATGGGCAAAACCGTGTCCCCACGCAGACTCCCCAGGGGAGCCGTCGGGTGTCGAGAGCAGAAGGCACCCAGTGGGAGAGGGTCTGCCCCCCTCCTCGAAGGTCCGCTGCGAGGAGACCCATTTCTGAGCAGGGACAGGGTGGCCAGGAAACGAAACGTGACGTTTACAGACCCGCTCACAAAACTCTGTCCTGAATCCCAGGGCGCCAGAGCAAGCCCGCCCTCCTGCAGCTGTGGACGATTCCGAAAGGCCCCGGGACGGACTCAGCAGAAGCAAGAACGCGGTCGCAGTGCCATGGGCAACGACGCACCGGCCAGAGAAGCCCGAGCTCAGGTTTTATAGTTCGTCATGGCACCACCATCCTCAAAAAGGAGTTCGCCGCCCAAGTGACCCCGTCGGCCCCAGCATCAGGAAGCTGAGGCCGACCTGACCAGACCACACGGTTTCCTGACTCTGCCCTGCTCACAGCAGCCTGCGGCCGACTGAAAGGAGATGGACGGGCAGCGAACGCGGGACGCAGGGGGACGGGGACTGAGAACGGGACGATGGGAGGGACAGAGGGGCGGGAGGCCTGGACAGAGCGGGGCATTCTTCTCAGCTACTCCGTCCCCGTCTGACTCCTGCCCCCTCTCTCCCTTCAGGCTCGCCTCCGCAGACATTAAGAACAAAAAGCAGCATTCCGACGCGCGTCCTTGGCGTGCCCACTAAACAGGGACTACTCTGGAGCCCGTTCTAAATTACTTGCACCCCCAAAGAAAGAGCCCCTGTGAGGGGATCAGACAGGGCAGCTGCGGCGGGAGGAGCAAAGACACGGCTCAGAGCCATGGGCAGAGCCGGGGCTCCGGACCCCGAGTCCCGGTAACACTGCTGGCACACCAAATCCAGCCACGAGCCCGTGTGCGGGGACAGCAGCAGGGAAGGAGGGCGTGGCACCGGGACGGCGGCCACCGCCGAGACGACCACACGAGTCCCCCAGCAGGGGCGTCGGGGTATCTTGGATGAGACGTGCTCTCAGGCACACAAGCCCCGAGATGCTCAGCCTAACCACGAGGCAGCACCGAGGGGCGTACCTCAGGGATGACAGCTCCCCAGAAGGGCGCCTGGAAGCCACTCTGAGACGCTTCGGAGCCGGAATGACTGTGAGCAGCAAACCGTGGCCACGAGCGCATGGAGCGGGACACAGGCGACTGCCTGGACAGAGCTGGGATCCGGACCGCTCGCCGCTCTTACGTGTCTGTAAGTAACTTCCCGTACTTTAAGTACAAAACTAGGTTCTACCCACCAAACTGGCACTGAGCTCACCCGTGTGCGTGTGCCTGTGTGTGTCCCACACTGACCGGGGGCTTACGCCTCAATCCCCAAAGGCCACGCACAGAGACCTGGGGCTGCTTCGGCCGGAAGAGGCTGCGGCTTCGGGGGAACGTCCGCCACGTGTGGTGTCACTACATTTGTTTCTGGCAGAGACAGTTGTGAGAAAGGAAAGCTTAGCTCGTCCCTATGCCAGGAGGCTCCCAAAGGCCGGAGAATGAAGTTCTTTTTATCATAAAAATGAGAACTGGAAAGATGTTTACATTCGTGAGGTTTGCAGACCTTCACTCTCCCGTGTAAAGCTCGTGGCTCCCGGGGCAAGGCCGCGGGCAGCTGGCTGGCGCCGCGTTCCTGGGACTCGCGTGGGTGAGAAGACGCACAGAGCAGGGCACACGACCGAGGGGAAGCTGGGGGAGGCGCAGGCAGCTTGCGGGCCCGGCCGGTGTGCCCCAGGCTCCGCTGAGGGGAAGACACTTTGGAGATTACGCGGTGAAGTCTCCCGTCGCATCGTTTGGAGCCCGAGCACTCAGGAGAGCAAAGGCTTCGCGAGCAGCTGCTGGCTGGCCGGTGACCCCCCCGGAGGAAGTGCCGGGTCCTGGAGCCCTGGCACTGCCTGTCCCAGCGCGCTGCCCTTGGGGACCTCGTGCCGGTCCGTGACCTCCTCCTGCGGCACGTTCTCCCAGCAGTGTCGCAGCCGACACCCAGGGTGGAGGGCATCCAGGAGCTGCGGAGCAACCTCGGTCGGCGCGGAGGGAAGATGTGTGGAGATGCGCCTGGTCTCCCACAGCACGTTTCCTGGATCCCCATCTCGGGGCGGTGGGAACGCCCTTCTCAGCCGGAATCCCTCAGCTTCCACTGGAGAGCCAAGCCCTCCTCTTCCCTCCCGGGCTGTGCCCCTAGCTCCGTGCCAGCCCCACACGCTTGCCAAGAGGTCCGTCTAAATCCGTCACATGCTTCGTTTTAATTTAACCTTAATCCTTCCAGATCAAAGCAGAGGGGCAGGAGGCAGACCAGTGACAAGGAAGGGAGCTGCTGACACGCAGGGGAGGCCAGCTCTCGCCCTGCTGCCTGGAGCCTCTGGGTGCGTTACCGTCCCATGAGAATGCACCTGTTCCCGTGTCAGCTGGGTGCCTACCCCACACAGAGTGTACCTCACACACGTGGGCGCCCTCTCCAGGGGAC
Source organism: Enhydra lutris kenyoni (assembly GCF_002288905.1). Classification (NCBI taxonomy): domain Eukaryota; kingdom Metazoa; phylum Chordata; class Mammalia; order Carnivora; family Mustelidae; genus Enhydra; species Enhydra lutris. The sequence continues at coordinate 31,667,184 of NW_019154121.1, forward strand.
AGAGAGGGACGCCATCCCTGAGACACGGCTTAGCTGTGGCACAGTCACGGCCGCAGGAGTCAGACCTGAGCAGGCACACACCGTATTTACTGACAAAATGAGCCAAGGCAGGTGGTTAGTTTCCTTTCCCTCCCACAGGTGGGCTTTGATCAAGGAAGAAAAGGAGGGACACACATGACAACGTCCAAAACAGATGCAGCAACTCCAAGAGAGGGCTGAGGTGACATCACAGGCTCGGGGAAGGGCCGGCAGGGCCCCGTCTATGGGCACAGTGGCATGGGTGCCGTGACAGAACTACAGACCCAACAGCACATTGCTGTGGCCGGGGAGCATGTAGCTGGTGCCTGGGACTGAACGGACAGACCGATGGCCAAGGCTCAGCAGCGGGGTGACCTGGAGTCTCCTGACCCGAGTGGCACTTCAGAGAGTTAGGCTGGGGCTGTGCGCAGAGACCTGGCGTTGGGACACACGTGGGGCAGACACTCATCGAGTATGAGGCGGGTGGCAGGACGGGGCAGTAACGGACAGAGAGGACGGGCAGACGTGGACGGCAGCCAGAGTAGCACACAGACCTCTCTCACGAGGGCATTTTCCTCCTAAAAACACACGTGTAAAGACTAATGATCCTGTATGCATGCAGGTCCCTGTGTGTGTGCCCTGTGTGTGGGCACGTACACACACGCATATGCCTGCACGCACGCACACACACGCACACACGCGCGCGCACACACGTGCACACACACACACGGTTAGGCTCTGTTCTTTGACTTTTCCATTTGGACAGCCACGCCTGTCCGACCCCGTAACGTACGAGCGCTGCGGCTGTGGACCCGTCTTCTCCTGCGGCCACACAGACCTGCAGGAGGACGGCGCCTCTCCCTCTGCACGTCCCAAGGTCTCTCCCGCCCGTCCTCGTTTCCTCAGACCCACATTCTCGTAGTGGCGGGGCAGTGTGCCAGGGCTCTGCAGCCTCGGACGTTCATTCATAGGCACATGAGTCACAAGGGAGTGACGAGAACAGCACCTTCGCCTCCGCCCTCTGAGGCTGGTTCCCTGGACGGAAACCTCTGTGCTTCGCTCTGCACTGGGCTGGGTGGTCGCTCCTCCATTTCTGGGGAACCGCCTGAGTGAGGTGTTCGTCTGCTTGTGCCGATATAGGCAGCCGACGTGTCCAAGCTGGTGTCGAACGGCAGGCACTGTGCCTGGGGGCCACCCTCCTACCGTTCTTGGGGGAGGAAGGGTGCGCCGAGAGGGGTAGACGGTCACCGGCTCAGGTCTCGGAAGGCAAAGCACCACTGACCTCTTCGTCCGGCCTTCCAGACCTGCCGCATCCCACCATCCCCTCCAGCAGCCTCTTCTCCCACTGCCTCCTGTCGACATCACTCCGCTCCTCCAGAGAACGGAGCTGCTCTGCCCTCCCCCCCTGCCTCCCCTGAGCCCCTCCATCCGCTGGCCGCCGTCCCTGCCGTCTCTGGGCACTGTGGTGGGGGATCCCTGCGCTGCCCTCGCTGCCCACTCTCGATGGATCCTGCTCCCATCCTGCCTTCCCCTGCCCTGTCTCCTACTCCCTCCTCTAGACTCCGCAGGCCCGAAGCCAGGACTCACTCCCTCGACCCTAGGCGGACTCTGACGCTCCCCAGGGAGCCCGGCCAACTTCGTGGTTCCCACCGCAAGCTGGAGGCTGACACTTGGCTCATCTCAAAGAACGCCGCCTGGTAGACGCCGGGTGCTCAGTCATCACGGCTTGGCCACCGTTGTGCCGGCTTAAAGAGGGGGGTGCCCGGGCTCACGTCACCCATCGTTAACCATCCCCTCTTGTCAGCCCAAAAATAAAGAGCAGAGCGGTAGGCACCCGGCTCCTAAAACGAGCGAATTCCGGAAAGATGTGCCCAAGCCAAACCACTCCTTACGCGGCCTAAGACAGGTTCCACATAAAACACTGTTGACAGAATCACGGTGAAAAGAGTACAACCGTTCGAGAGACGCAGACTTTCATGGGCTGTTTTAAAAGCAACGAGTCTTTGATTTCTCCATTCTCTTAGGACCAAAAACACCCGTAATTCACAGAATCCACCATTTACTAAGTCAGGGGTCATGAGCACCCGGGGACGCCATTTTCGTTACCATCTCCTGAGCTCAGCATCTTCCAGCCTAACCGGCAGCAGCAAGTTGATGGCGACTGTGACCTCAGGGCTCAAGCCGGCTGCCTCCAAGAAGTCCTCCAGTAATTCACGGAGAACTCAGAGGGTGCCGGCAACAATCCTGACTCCCCCCTCCGGAGGGCTCAGAGAGCCACGTGCCGCAGGCTCTCTGTGCGGCCCCCAGCCTTCTGCGGGTACAGGTAGCACTGCCATGCCAGGGGGCGTCCTATGACGGGACCCTCCCCCGAGGGCTGGGCTGGGGCGGATCCACCCCCTCCCCCACCCCTGCCTTGCAGATCCTTTCCCCCGCCTCCCCACAGGCCTGTGTACTGAAGAGGAAAATCTATCCATCCCCGCCCCGTCACATTCACACAGGAAGACACCGGAGACACGGAGGCTGCGCCAGCCCTGTCCCCGTGCAGCTGCACTGGATCGGCCACTCACGCCCACAGCCTCACACGGAGTGGCCGCTGGACTTCCAAAGTCCGTCCCCAACCACAAGAGCACAGGAAGACACTGCCGTGCCACGCACAGAGCACAAGTGAGCAAGTGTGTGACGAGAAGGGCTGAAGGACCGCGAGACGCTGGTAGGGCCACGGGGGCCCCGGACCCAGACGAGCTCGTGCTTTGCCTCCCTTTGCTGGCTTCTGAGCCCAGACCACGAAGGCGAGGTGTGCCGACCAGAGAACTGGGGCAGCCGCCATGCGCAGGGAGGGTGTGGGGGGCAGGGAGCCTGCGGACTCCGGCCCCGCACCTGCCGACCCGGAGGCTTAGCCCGGTGGCGATCCTGGAGCCCGGGCATCTGCGCCTGCGGGAAGGCACGCAGGAGGGCGCCCGACGGCCCGGTCTGAGTTTCACTCCCACGGACGCCCTAAGCTGCGAGTGACTCGGGGCCGGCCGGAAGGAAGCCCGTCCTCGGCGCTGCACACACACACTCACACCTGCGAGTGCTCACACAGCAGCTCGCACGCTCGCACAAGCCACTCCTGGCTCACTCCTGCCCTCTGCAGGCTTATACACACTCACACACACACACAAGTGCTCACACACGCTCGCACACTCACACACGCCTCCACACTCGCATACGCCTCCACTCACCTTCACACGTCCACGCTGTGCTCACACTCACACTGCACAGCCACACACTCGCGCACACACCAGGCTCACATGCAGACGCACATGCTTGTACACTCAGGTGTGCTCACACACGTGCCTCACACTCACATGCACTCACACCCTCACACACGTCTGTTCTCACACTCGTGTGTTCATGCGTGCACACTCACACTCTCATCATGGATTTACCGCTTTCTCTGGTGTGTGGCGTCCCGAGGGATCTCCAGGGTCGGGCCCAAAGAGAACGAGGACAGGCCCGTTGCAGTAGCTACGCACTCGCGGAGCGTGCAGCTAGAAGAGCTCCTGGCACGAGGGCCGTCGTGTGTCCCCACCGCGTACCTGGCCCCTTCGTCCTCTGGCATTTCGATGGTGCGCCATGCTGGTCACAAAGTGCCTCAGCTGGTAATAAGTGCACTTCATTTCTCTCCAAATGTGCTTTTTATTCAGTTCACAGATGAATCCAATTAGCATATCATTGTGACTGATTAAATATGCCTCATGTAAACTTACATGTCAAAACGCGCCGAACGTAGACCAGGCCGCCAGGCGTCCGCACGCGGCTCTGCAGGCAAAGCCAGCTCGGAACGGAAGTGCTCGCGTCTGAATCTGCGAGGATTACCAGGTAGAGCGGAGGCCGGGAAGGAGCTGGTGTAACTCCTGCGTGGCGGGGAGTGGATATAGACGTTCGCCTCTTTGTCTCCCTGACAGGAGACTCCCCGTCCGCGCCAGGGCTGTCACATCCGATGAGCTCATCAGGTGACAGAAATTCGGCCTCTGATCCGGGAAAGGCCCCTGGGCACTAAAGCCGAGACTGTTTCAGAGAGATTGTATTATCTTAGCAGGATTGAGTTAACATGGGAATGACTTCTACTGGGGGAAATTTTTTTATTAAACACGTGCTAATGTTTATTATGCCTAACATTTTCTTATCGTAAGTGATCTCCTTTGATGTCCGTTCATTTGTTCGTTGGCTTCTGGCATTCTTTTCAGGACGGAGCAGAACTCCAACGGTGAACACGAGATCGTGAGCGTTGACGGAAAGCCTTCGCTGAAGTCCTCTAAAAGCAACGACCCTGGGATTTGTGGTCGATTTCGGGGACAGTTTTCTAAATAACGAATTCAGTGACGTTTGGTTCAGAAATTCACGGCCAGAAATGCTTCCTGGGGGCAGCCTTGGGTCGTCATCCCCGGGGGTGGGCGGCGTCCGTGCTTGGCCACACGTGGGGGCCTTCTGGAGGGAACCTGTCGCAGCAGCACAGTTGGCCAGCCACGCCGCCCTCTCAAGCCACCATGTCCCCGTGGGGCCACGCGTCCCCAGGCTACTCCAGCAAGGACACAGGGTGTGGGCTGAGAGGGCCTGAGACGCACCTGTGTCTGCCTGACTCACACCCTTGCCCCCTTGTGCCATCTGGCCCCACCCATGCCTGCCTCTGAGCACCCCCGGGGCGCGTCACCCGTCACAAACACAGCTCTGCCTTCTCGCCGTCACCGACTCGGGGGCGGGTTACTCTTTCAACCACGAACGAGGCCAGTGGAAGTGATTTTCATAAAGGGGTTTGTGGCTGGGAGAGGTGTGGTGGCTTGTGGGGGAACCTCAGAGAGCACGAGGGTGTGAGACCGGCTTCACACCAGTGACGGTCTGGAAAAGCTCGTGGTGGGGGCAGATGCCCCATGAGGAACTGACTGAAAGGTGCCCCGGGGCTCAGAGCGGCTGCCGCGGCTCCATCTGGGGCTCCACTGGACGAGTTCGGGAGACGGGGAGGCCCTGCCTCTCCTCTCGGTGCCGCGGCGGTACAGAAGCTCGGCTGTGGGATGTGTGCGGAGAGTGCGGGACGGGGCGGGCTCGGGCCGCCGCACACAAGAGCTCTGTGGGGGCCGAGCAGGAAGACGTGGCAGGAAACAAACTCTCTTAGTGTGTCTTGTCCTAAGTCGCTCAAGACACTCGGATTATGTGGTAAGAGAAAAGCGTGTAAACGTAACAGCGTGTTCCAGAAAGCTGAGTGTAAGCTTCTGGTCGCGTGAGTAGTGTTTGGCTGAGGAAGATCTGGGGACACCCCAGGGCCGGCCTGGAAGCTGGTATGCCTCCCTTCGGAATCCAGCTGCTGGGGACATGTGAAGTGGAGGTGGCCACAAGGGACGACGTGGCGCTGCTCTCAGGCATCCCCCTGGACCTTTCCTGGGCACGTGACAGGGCGGGCATTGCTCCTACAAAGGAAGCCAGCACGGACCCGTACCCCGAGAGGGACTGGGGTCACCTCCGCTGGGATGGGGATGACGGAAGGGAGGGAGGAGGAAACACCACCGGACCTGCATTCACAGGGGAGGGCGGTCTGGGGCAAACACACATTCTCTCCCACGATGCAGTTCGTCCAGCAAATGCTTCAGATGCCTTCCGTGGCCTCCGACTAGGCCCGGCCTTGGGGTGGGCCCCACACCTCCTGGACCGTCGGGTGTGTCCAAAGGCGGCACCGGGGTCCACACCCTCTGCCCCAGACCAGGCTCTGTGGCAGACACCACAGCCCCATCCCGTCCCATCCGATGGGTCCATCGTTGCTTCCTTGTCTCTATGTGGACAGAGTCGGGGGTCTGGCAGCCGCTCGTTCCTGACTTTGCCCTCACCGTCCTCCTCTCCGCCCCATCGATCTCCAAACCCCATCACTGTCCCCTCCTGCCTATGTTCGTGCTCCGAGCCCCACAGCCCAGCACTCACTCTCCCTGGTTTCTATACACTGTCCGTCCTCTGGCTGCCCACGGAGGATGGCCACTGCCAGCCCAGCTTTCCAGCACCCCTTCACACCACACTCTGGCCGTGCCTGCCTCGGCGGGAATGCCTTCCCACCCCACACGGCTTTGCCGGCTCCCTCAACCTGCTCATCACCGCCCAGAAGGCAGTCACGCCCCCCAGACCCCGGGAGGTCCCTTAACAGACGCTCTGTAAGACACGTCACACCCAACCTACCACCACTTCTGTGTGTGACCGCGTGATGCCCGTCCCACCGCCAGACAGAGGACCTCGCCTGCGTCCCGGGGTCCTGGGAAGCATGTGCTCATCCCGTCCACCATCCAGCCACACGACGGGCTCGAAGAACCGCTTTGTAAGTCACTCTTGTACTCATTTTCAACAGAACCAAGTTTCTGCCATGTGCCCAGGGCTGGGTCAGCGTTTAAAACCTTCTAAGGGGGGCGCCTGGGTGGCTCAGTGGGTTAAGCCTCTGCCTTCGGCTCGGGTCATGATCTCAGGGTCCTGGGATCGAGCCCCGCATTGGGCTCTCTGCTCGGCGGGGAGCCTGCTTCCTCCTCTCTCTCTGCCTGCCTCTCTGCCTCCTTGTGATCTCTGTCAAATAAATAAATAAAATCTTTAAAAAAAATAAAAAAAAAATAAAACCTTCTAAGGGCCTCTGGGGTCAGCCAGGGGACATTTCCAGCTAACCCTTTACTGGCTGAATCTCAAGTCAGTTCTCACACAACTACCTCCTCCTGGGGAAGGTTCTGCTGCATGGGCCTCCTGCGCGCCTGATTCTGCAGTGACCCTGCTAACCCGCTGGTACTCCGCCCGCTGTATTTTTAATCTGAAGGGGCTTCCAGTGTGCCCAACTGTGACCGAACCGAGAATTCAGCGGACGGCTGTCACTTCGTTAACACGCCTGGATCATCATGGAGCTTCCCCTCTAACTGTTCACAGGTCAGCGTTTCTCCAGTGAAGAGAAGGACACGGAACCAGGGACAGGAGTGTCTGCTGGGAAAGAAGCTGGGGTCACAGGCCTCTGCTAAGTGCCAGCTCAACAGCCAACAGAGGCACACGTACCTGACACGGAGCGTCCTTACAGTTCGTAAACCTCGCAAGAGCCACAGATGGACGCAGTGGCCACGAAGGGATGGCTGCCTCCCCGGGGACCCCCTCTGTGCCCACCACCTCTCGGCTGGCTATAGCCAGGGTCCATCTGCTCCCGCTGATGCCTGTGGGCACAGGAATTGCCGCCAACACCCCCCGTTTGCCGCTCCAGCTCCTAACTCAGATGAAGAACAAGAAACAGTCACGGACCCACCCGCCATGTCCCCGAGGCTACAGTGTAGCCGAACGGTGCCTGCACCCCTCCCACTGGGCACGGCCTTCGTGCTGTCGAGGGTGTGCTCCCACATCCCTCGCTGGGTCCCAGGCCTGCCCTGCCCCCCTCTGCTCATTACACGTGTGCGCATGGACATCCCCGAGATCCCAAGCCCAGAAGGGCAGGCCCGGCAGGTGGCAGGTTCCCTGCAGCTCATACGAAGTCTGTCCCTAAGTGGGGGCTCAGTAAACATCTGCTGAGGGGACGGACAGGGCCCGGGGGGGCAAGGTGGCCGGGGCTGGGGTGACAGCTGTAGCCGGGTTCTGCGTCTCACAGCCGTCGGGCCTGGCACTGAGCCCCCGACTCCTCATTCACTCACTTCTCCCACGTCCCAGGGGCCGGCTTCTCACTCACCCTGTGGCCCAGAGTGGCTGTCACTTGCCCGAGACCACACAGCAGCACGGACCAGGCCAGGCCTGCGGAGGCATCACTGTTCCTGCACCTGGGCTGTCCTGCTGCCCGTGTATGTGCCTGGGGCACGAGGAAGACAGAGGTGAACGGGAGGGTTTCCCTGCCTGGCTCTGCACGGTGACGGCGGCCAGGCTCCAGGCTCGATGCGGTGTAGCCAGAGCCAGCGGATCTCCCCTTCCCGCTCTCTCGAGTTCTGGGAAGGCAGTGGCGAAAACAGAGGCCGGAGAAGAAAGGCAGGTGCCAAGGGCAGTGACCATGGCAGAGCAGAGGGGACCCAGGGCGGAGCTGAGGGGACCCGGGGCAGAGGAGGGGACCCGGGGCGGAGGTGGGGCCTGGGGCGGAGGTGGGGCCTGGGGCTCATCCCTGCCATGCTGCCTGTGAACGGACACTTGGCCCGGCCTGCTCGGTACTCCGACCGGGCAGCTCGGGAAGACGTCTGTCCACACGGCCTCCCTGCCAAGTGAGCACACGTGTGAACGCTCCCTGTGACTGACGGCAGGAACCCCGACACTGAGCTCGGCTGACGTGGGAGCAGCGCCGGGCAGGGCAGACGGACGTCTCTCTGGCGGCCCGCAGAGGGGCTGTGGTCCCGCTCCTTGTGGGCAGGACACGCCCCGAGGTCTCCTACGGCTGCCGTGGGCCCCGCTGGCCTCGTCCATGACTAAGCAATGAGCCTTTCTGGGCAGAAAGCTTCAGTCTCGCAGACCTACGGCGCGGCACGTCAGGGTTTTCTCAATAACCAACCAGGAGCCGGTTACAGGGATGAGACCACAACCCACTGCGCTGGGCAGCTCCACTTCCCCGCTTCAGGCTGACTGGGCTCATCCCGGAGTCGGTGCTGCCTCGGATGGTCTCAGCAAGCACACAGCCCGCGCGGCTCCAGACACACACACTCCCACCACGCACATGCGCTGGGCTACGCTCCCTCGGGAGCTCGGGGGGATCTTCCTGCCGTGGCTAGCTCCTGGAGTCTGCCGGCCAGCCTTCCCCCTTCGCTGCCCCCTCGTGATGCAGGCTTAGCCTGTGCGTCTGTCCTCACATGGCAGCTCCCTCTCTGTGACCAGGACCCACCTCAACCCCATACGACCCACCTCGATGTGATGATATCTACAGGGTCCTTCTTTCCAAGTATGGCTGCGTCTCTGGTCCTGGGGTTGGGACCTGGACGTGGCTCTGGGGACAGCATTCTACCCACTATGGGTGGTAACCCCAGTCGTCACTCCCACGAGCCCAGCTGCTGGACACGCCTAAGCATCCTCATCACGTCTGTGTGAATGGCATGGGGAGAGGCCGCGTCAGCCTCACGGCGGAGGGATGCCGGGACCTATGCTCCAGCCTCCTGCTTCCAAACCGCCTCATGGCCTCTGTGGCCCGACGCTCCTGACGTCACTGGGGGACAAAGCCCATATCCGTGCAGCGTGAGCTGACACGGGCTCGCTTTTGGGCCAGGACAGGCCGCCGCGCCTGCTAATTAGCCAGGCCCGAATACAGCCGCATCGCAAAGTGAAAGGACAGAACCAGCCCCTGGCTCCGCTTAGAGACGTGCACCCGCCTCTGCCACGGCTCACGCACAGGTGACTGAGACGCTGAGAAACAAGGGCGGACCTGGGTCACCACGGGACGAAGCCAAGGGCGGCTCTCCACACACACTGTGGCCGCCGCGTGTCCTGTGGGAGTGGGCTGCCACGCATGAGCCTCTGCAGAGAGGAGGCCCACGGAGTCATCTCCTCCAGGCCGAAGCCGTTTCAAGGGGAGGGCAGACCATGCCGTGGCTGCCACGCCACGGTGGGAGCTCAGAGGCCCCCATCTGCGGGGTTTCCAGAGAACATTTTGGCTGCGGACCCAGAGGAAGCCATGGAGGGGAGGTTTCCATGGTCGGAGCCACTGCATGTGGTTAGAAGAGCGGTGGACAGCACCGTGGCCAAGGGCTCCTTCCTCACCGGCACCGTGACCTCCAGCCACAAACACCCGGGGCCGCTTGGTGTAGCGCGGGAAGGACCCGACACCGGGTCCGAAAGAGGCTGTCCTCCGACTGAAACACCGATGTCACTGTCACCCGAGCCGCTCTGAGTACAAGCGGCTAATGGCGCGGGCCTGTCTGCTCCCTGGGAAGCGTCCAACTTCTGGACCACAGCAAGTTCCAAAGAGCCAGGGCTGCGGCCCTCGTGCAGCAGCCGTGAGCTCACAAACACCGGAACACCGTCCCTGCTTCAGCGAGAAGGCCAGAGCCCGCGGAGCCCGAGCGCCAGGTCCAGCTGCGGAAATTTAGGCCCTGAACCAGCTTCCGGCACCAGAGCAGCCCGGGAGCAATGGCACGGCGACCTCACCCTTCCAGGGAGGGGTGCGGACCTGACCTTGTGCGTGGGGAAAGTGGGGTCCCCGAAAGACACTCTAGGAGAACCAGAATAGGGATCAGAGTCGCCGCCTGACTCAGCCTGGGCCGCCAGCTCCTTGGGGCCAGGACACAGCATGACGCGCAGACGGAGGCCGCTGTCTCCTCAGGCACCGTCGGGACCTGTCAGGGACGGGGGCACCCGGGCTGCTCCCAGGCTCAGCACAATGTCACTTAGCATCTAGTTAGCTAACGGCCGATCTGCACCCCCGGACACGCACCACGCACACCTGCACGCACATACACCCAGCACACGCACACACACACGTGACCGCACACACCACCCGCACACACACGCTACGTGCGTTCACCTGTACACACAAGACACACTAAACACATCGCACACATTCCACACACCTGTACACACATGTGACATACATTCATGCACAAGCACACACGTGCACACAGGCACACTCAGCTCCGCTGCTCAGGCTAAGACCCGGCAGGTCTTCTGGGGCGGGTTAGGTACAAACCTAAAACACACTCCACCTGCCGCCCTCCGCGAACGAGTGCCCCGTGTGTGCGGGTTCCCTGCGGGCCACTGTTCACCGCAGTCCGACGTGCCGCACCTGCAGCTCTGGGCACACATGCCGGGCCCTCGGGAGCAGCTCCCGGGTCTCAGCCCCTGCGCTCTGCATTCCCAGGGCCACCAATGGGCAGTGTCTCCGGGGACGGTGGCATTGCAAGCATGTGTGCACACCAGCCACAGGCAGGCCCCTGCCTCCAAGCAGAGAGTGAGCCCCCTCACAGCGCAGGACGGCAGAACACGGGGTCAGTTCTGCACAGTCCAGTGGAAAACAGCCAGATGCACGAGGAAAGTTCGGTTTAACCTGGCTCACCTCACACCCAATCTGAAGACACGTGAGAGCTTGGAGCCAGGGCACCTGAGCCCTGGCCATCCCCATGACCAGACAAGGCTCCCGAAAGAAAGCTGAGAAGCCGGGGCCATGGGCTGGGGGGAGCGGTGGGACCACAGAAATGGGCTCCATCCTCCGTCCGCCCCGGACTCCTGGGGACAAGCAGCGGGTGCTCCCGACCAAGCTCCCCCACGTACCTGTACCCCACAGGACGGTGAGGCCCAGCACCTGCCAGGGGTTCGGGGCCTCAGCCCTCCCCTGCTCCCTCCCCATCACAGGGCACGAGGCCCAGCAGACCTGGAAGGACAGGAGTGGGGGCCTCTGTCTTAACGTGGCCTTGTGTGCTCCTGTCCGGGCCGAGTGGCCCTACACCTCTGTGCTCCAGGAGAGGGAGGAGACGGCACTTTCCGGAGGACCAGGGGGCAGGAAGGCACCAACCCATGGTGACTGGCACTGCCAGGACTGTCCCAGGATGAACGCCCACTGTGCTTCTGTCTGTAAAGCATCTGAGAGAGAGCCGTCCACACAGAGAGCTCACTGTCTACACAGAGAGAGCCGTCCACACAGAGAGCTCACTGTCTACACAGAGAGAGCC